>NW_027513864.1:0-125568 GCF_048772815.1 Callospermophilus lateralis | reverse complement strand
CCTCTGTTCTCTCCTATATAGATAGATTAATTTGGAACTCTAAATACAACATGGTTTGTAGTAGCTCTTTGAAACATGACAAAATAAAGGAGATCTCAGTTTTGTCTCTATGGTTTGTTACCTCTTCAAATAGCCCTAGACACAGAATGTGGAAAAGCATTTTCATTGTGAGGGGTTGACAAGCTTCTAAGAAATAACGAGTTTCCGAAATAGCATCAACTATTTTTTCACCCAATCTTGATGATGCTTGGTGGTAATGATCAGTACAATAATCCCACTTGGTTCACCAAATTGTGTTCTTCTAGGTTGTAGCGTTCGTCTACAGTAGCAGTTTTTATAATTAGGTTTCCCTCTGTTCTCTCCTATATAGATAGAGAATATGGAACTCTAAATCCACCATGGTTTGTAGTAGCTCTTAGAAACTTGACAAAAAAAGAGGTCTCAGTTTGTTCTCTATGGTTTGTTTCCTCTTAAAGTAGCCCTAAGCAGAGACTGTTGAAAAGCACTTTCATTGAAAGGGGTTGCCAAGCTTCCAAGAAATTTCGAGTTTCCGAAATACCAGCAAATATTTTTTCAACCAATCTTGATGATACGTGGTGGTAATGACAAGTACACAAATCCCACTTGGCTCACCAAATTTTGTTTTTCAAATTTGAAGCGTTCGTTTACAGTATCAGTTTATATTTTTAGGTTTCCCTCTGTTCTCTCCTATATACATAGATGAGTTTGGAAATCTAAATCCAACATGGTTTGTAGTAGCTCTTTGAAACTTGACAAAATAAAGGAGTTCTCAGTTTTCTCTCTATGGTTTGTTTCTTCTTCAAGTAGCCCAAGGCACAGACTGTGGAAAAGCACTTTCATTGAGAGGGATTGCCAAGCTTCTAAGAAATAAGGAGTTTCTAAAATACCAGCAAACATTTTTTCATCCAATCTTGAAGGTACTTGGTGGTAATGATCAGTACAAAAATCCCACTTGGCTCACCAAATTTTGTTCTTCTAGGTTGAAGCGTTCGTCCACAGTAGCAGTTTTTATATTTAGGTTTCCCTCTGTTCTCTCCTATATAGATAGATGAACTTGGAACTCTAAATCCAACATAGTTTGTATTAGCTCTTTGAAACTTGACAATACAAAGTAGTTCTCAGTTATGTCTCTATGGTTTGTATAGTCTTCAAGTAGCCCTAAGCAGAGACTGTGGAAAAGCACTTTCATTGAAAGGGGTTGCCAGGCTTCTAAGAAATAACGAGTTTCCGAAATACCAGCAAATATTTTTTCACCCAATCTTGAAGATACTTGGTGGTAATTACAAATACACAAATCCCACTTGGCTCACCAAATTATGTTCTTCTAGTTTGAGCGTTCGTATACAGTAGCAGTTTATAATTTTAGGTTTTCCTCTGTTCTCTCCTATATAGATAGATGAATTTGGAACTCTAAATCCAACATGGTGTGTAGTAGCTCTTTGAAACTTGACAAAATAAAGGAGTTCTCAGTTTTGTCTCTAGGATTTGTTTCCTCTTCAAGTAGCCCTAAGCAGAGACTGTGGATAAGCATTTTCATTGAAAGGGTTTGCCAAGCTCCCCAAAAATTACGGGTTTCCGAAATACCAGCAAATATTTTTTCACCCAATCTTGATGATACTTGGTGGTAATTACAAGTACACAAATCCCACTTGGCTCACAAAATTTTGCTCTTGTAGGTTGAAGCGTTCGTTTACAAGAGCAGTTTTTATTTTTAGGTTTCTCTCTATTCTCTCCTATAAGATAGATGAATTAGGAACTCTAAATCCAACATGGTTTGTAGTAGCTCTTTGAAACTTGACAAAATAAAATGTTCTCAGTTTTGTCTCTATGGTTTTTTCCTCTTCAAATAGCCCTAAGCAGATACTGCGGAGAAGCCAAGCTTGCAAGAAATTACGAGTTTCCGAAATACCAGCAAATATTTTTTCACCCAATCTTGATGATACTTGGTGGTAATGACAAGTACACAAATACCACTTGGCTCACCAAATTTTGCTCTTCTAGGTTGATGCGTTCGATTACAAGAGCAGTTTTTATTTTTAGGTTTCCCTCTGTTCTCTCCTATATAGATATATGAATTTGGAACTCTAAACCCAACATGGTTTGTAGTAGCTCTTTGAACTTGACAAAATAAAAATGTTCTCAGTTTTGTCTCTATGATTTGTTTCCTCCTCAAGTATGCCTAAGCAGAGACTGTGGAAAAGCAATTTCATTGAAAGGGGTTGCCAAGCTTCCAAGAAATTAGGAGTTTCCGAAATACCAGCAAACAGTTTTTCACCCAATCTTGATGATACTGGTGATAATGATCAATACACAAATCCCACTTGATCACCAAATTTGGTTCTTCTAGGTTGAACCGTTCGTTTACAGAGGCAGTTCATATTTTTAGGTGTCCCTCTGTTCTCTCCTATATAGATAGATGAATTTGGAACTCTAAATACAACATAGTTTGTAGTAGCTCTTTGAAACTTGAAAAAATAAAGGAGTTCTCAGTTTTGTCTCTATGATTTGTTTCCTCTTCAAGTAGCCCTAGGCACAGACTGGGGAAAAGCACATTCATTGAGAGGGGTTGCCAAGCTTCTAAGAAATAACGAGTTTCCGAAATACCAGCAAATATTTTTTCACCCAATCTTGATGATACGTGGTGGTAATGATCAGTACACAGATGCCACTTGGCTCACCAAATTGTGTTCTTCTAGGTTGAAGCGTTCGTTTACAGTAACAGTTTTTATTTTTAGGTTTCACTCTGTTCTCTCCCATATAGATAGATGAATTTGGAACTCTAAATCCAACATGGTTTGTAGTAGCTCTTTGAAACTTGACAAAATAAAGGAGTTCTCAGTTTTTTCTCTATGGTTTGTTTCCTCTTCAAATGGCCCTAGCCACAGACTGGGGAAAAGCACTTTCATTGAAAGGGGTTGCCAAACTTCCAAGATATTAGGAGTTTCCGAAATACCAGCAAACAGTTTTTCACCCAATCTTGATGATACTTGGTGTTAATGACAAGTACACAAATCCCACTTGGCTCACGAAATTGTGTTCTTCTAGGTTGAAGTGTTCGTTTTCAGTAGCAGTTTTTATTTTTAGGTTTCACTCTGTTCTCTTTTATATAAATAGATGAATTTGGATCTCTAAATCCAACATGGTTTGTAGTAGCTCTTTGAAACTTGAAAAAATAAAGGAATTCTCAGTTTTGTCTTTGTGATTTGTTTCCTCTTCAAGTATCCCAGGCAGAGACTGTGGAAAAGCACTTCCATTGAAAGGGCTGGCCAAGCTTCCAATATATAATGGGTTTCCGAAATACCAGCAAATTTTTTTTCACCCAATCTTGATGATACTTGGTGGTAATAACAAGTAGACAAATCCCACTTAGCTCACCCATTTTTGTTCTTCTAGGTTGAAGCGTTCGTTTACAGTAGCAGTTTTTATTTTTAGGTTTCACTATGTTCTCTCTTATATAGATAGATGAATTTGGAACTCTAAATCCAACATGGTTTGTAGTAGCTATGAAACTTGACAAATGAAGGAGTTCTCAGTTTTGTCTCTATGGATTGTTTCCTCTTCAAGTACACTATGCACACACTGTGAAAAAGCACTTTCATTGAGAGGGGTTGCCAAGCTTCTAAGAAATAACGAGTTTTCGAAATACGAGCAAATATTTTTTCACCCAATCTTGATGATACGTGGTGGTAATGATCAGTACACAAATCCCAATTGGCTCACCAAATTTTGTTCTTGTAGGTTGAAGTGTTCGTTTACAGTAGCAGTTTTTATTTTTAGGTTTCCCTCTGTTCTCTCCTATATAGATATATGAATTTGGAACTCTAAACCCAACATGGTTTGTAGTAGCTCTTTGAAACTTGACAAAATAAAAATGTTCTCAGTTTTGTCTCTATGATTTGTTTCCTCCTCAAGTATGCCTAAGCAGAGACTGTGGAAAAGCACTTTCATTGAAAGGGGTTGCCAAGCTTCCAAGAAATTAGGAGTTTCCGAAATACCAGCAAACAGTTTTTCACCCAATCTTGATGATACTGGTGATAATGATCAATACACAAATCCCACTTGATCACCAAATTTGGTTCTTCTAGGTTGAACCGTTCGTTTACAGAGGCAGTTCATATTTTTAGGTGTCCCTCTGTTCTCTCCTATATAGATAGATGAATTTGGAACTCTAAATACAACATAGTTTGTAGTAGCTCTTTGAAACTTGAAAAAATAAAGGAGTTCTCAGTTTTGTCTCTATGATTTGTTTCCTCTTCAAGTAGCCCTAGGCACAGACTGGGGAAAAGCACATTCATTGAGAGGGGTTGCCAAGCTTCTAAGAAATAACGAGTTTCCGAAATACCAGCAAATATTTTTTCACCCAATCTTGATGATACGTGGTGGTAATGATCAGTACACAGATGCCACTTGGCTCACCAAATTGTGTTCTTCTAGGTTGAAGCGTTCGTTTACAGTAACAGTTTTTATTTTTAGGTTTCACTCTGTTCTCTCCCATATAGATAGATGAATTTGGAACTCTAAATCCAACATGGTTTGTAGTAGCTCTTTGAAACTTGACAAAATAAAGGAGTTCTCAGTTTTTTCTATATGGTTTGTTTCCTCTTCAAATGGCCCTAGCCACAGACTGGGGAAAAGCACTTTCATTGAAAGGGGTTGCCAAGCTTCCAAGATATTAGGAGTTTCCGAAATACCAGCAAACAGTTTTTCACCCAATCTTGATGATACTTGGTGTTAATGACAAGTACACAAATCCCACTTGGCTCACGAAATTGTGTTCTTCTAGGTTGAAGTGTTCGTTTTCAGTAGCAGTTTTTATTTTTAGGTTTCACTCTGTTCTCTTTTATATAAATAGATGAATTTGGATCTCTAAATCCAACATGGTTTGTAGTAGCTCTTTGAAACTTGAAAAAATAAAGGAATTCTCAGTTTTGTCTTTGTGATTTGTTTCCTCTTCAAGTATCCCAGGCAGAGACTGTGGAAAAGCACTTCCATTGAAAGGGGTGGCCAAGCTTCCAATATATAATGGGTTTCCGAAATACCAGCAAATTTTTTTTCACCCAATCTTGATGATACTTGGTGGTAATAACAAGTAGACAAATCCCACTTAGCTCACCCATTTTTGTTCTTCTAGGTTGAAGCGTTCGTTTACAGTAGCAGTTTTATTTTTAGGTTTCACTATGTTCTCTCTTATATAGATAGATGAATTTGGAACTCTAAATCCAACATGGTTTGTAGTAGCTATGAAACTTGACAAATGAAGGAGTTCTCAGTTTTGTCTCTATGGATTGTTTCCTCTTCAAGTACACTATGCACACACTGTGAAAAAGCACTTTCATTGAGAGGGGTTGCCAAGCTTCTAAGAAATAACGAGTTTTCGAAATACGAGCAAATATTTTTTCACCCAATCTTGATGATACGTGGTGGTAATGATCAGTACACAAATCCCAATTGGCTCACCAAATTTTGTTCTTGTAGGTTGAAGTGTTCGTTTACAGTAGCAGTTTTTATTTTTATGTTTCCCGCTGTTCTCTCCGATATAGATAGATGAATTTGGAACTCTAAAACCAACATGGTTTGTAGTAGCTCTTTGAAACTTGACAAAATAAAGTAGTACTCAGTTTTGTCTCTATGATTTGTTTCCTCTTCAAATAGCCCTAAGCAGAGACTGTGGAAAAGCACTTTCATTGAAAGGGTTTGACAAGCTCCCAAAAAATTACGGATTTCCGAAATACCAGCAAATATTTTTTCACCCAAACTTGATGATACTTGGTGGTAATTACAAGTACACAATTCCCACTTGGCTCACCAAATTTTGTTCTTCTAGGTTGAAGCGTTCGTTTACAGTAGCAGTTTATATTTTAAGGTTTCCCTCTATTCTCTCCTGTACAGAAAGATGAATTTGGAACTCTAAATCCAACATGGTTTGTAGTAGCTCTTTTAAACTTGACAAAATAAAGGAGTTTTCAGTTTTGTCTCTATGATTTATTTCCTCTTCAAGTAGCCCTAAGCAGAGACTGTGGAAAGCACTTTCATTGAAAGGATTTGACAAGCTCCCAAGAAATTATGGGTTTGCGAAATACCAGCAAATATTTTTTCACCCAAGCTTCATGATACTTGGTGGTAATGACAAGTACACAAATCCCACATGGCTCACCACATTTTGCTCTTCTAGGTTGAAGCGTTCGTTTACAGTAGCAGTTTTTATTTTTAGGTTTCCCTCTGTTCTCTCCTATATAGATAGATGTATTTGGAACTCTAAATCCAACATGGTTTGTAGTAGCTCTTTGAAACTTGAAAAATAAAAAAGTTCTCAGTTTTTCTCTATGGTTTGTTTCCACTTCAAATGGCCCTAGGCACAGACTGGGGAAAAGCACATTCATTGAGAGGGGTTGCCAAGCTCCTAAGAAATAACGAGTTTCCGAAATACCAGCAAATAATTTTTAACCCAATCTGGATGATACGTGGTGGTAATGATCCGTACACAAATGCCACTTGGCTCACCAAATTGTGCTCTTCTAAGTTGAAGCATTCGTTTACAGTAGCAGTTTTTATTTTTAGGTTTCCCTCTGTTCTCTCCCATATAGATAGATTAATTTGGAACTCTAAATCCAACATGGTTTGTAGTAGCTCTTTGAAACTTGACAAAATAATGGAGTTCTCGGTTTTGTCCCTATGGTTTGTTTCCTCTTCAAGTAGCCCTACGCACAAACTGTAGAAAAGCACTTCCATTAAAAGGGGTTGCCAAGCTTCTAAGAAATAACGAGTTTCCGAAATACCAGCAAATATTTTTTTACCCAATCTTGATGATACTTGGTGGTAATGATCGGTACACAAATCCCACTTGACTCACCAAATTTTGTTCTTCTAGGTTGAAGCGTTCGTTTACAGTAGCAGTTTATATTTTTAGGTTTCCCTCTGTTCTCTCCTATATAGATAGATGAATTTGGAACTCTAAATCCAACATGGTTTGTAGTAGCTCTTTAAAACTTGAGAAAATAAAGGAGTTCTCAGTTTTGTCTCTATGATTTGTTTCCTCTTCAAGTAGCCCTAAGCAGAGACTGTGGAAAAGCACTTTCATTGAAAGGGTTTGCCAAACTCCCAAGAAATTACGGGTTTCCGAAATACCAGCAAATATTTTTTCACCCAATCTTGATGATACTTGGTGGTAATGACAAGTACAGAAATCCCACTTGGCTCACCAAATTTTGCTCTTCTAGGTTGAAGCGTTCGTTTACAGTAGCAGTTTTTATATTTAGGTTTCCCTCTGTTTTCTCCTATATAGATAGATGAATTTGGAACTCTAAATTCAACATGGTTTGTAGTAGTTCTTTGAAACTTGACAAAAAAAATAGTTCTCAGTTTTGTCTCTATGGTTTGATTCCTCTTCAAATAGCCCTAGGCACAGACTGGAAAAAGCACATTCATTTAGAAAGGTTGCCATGCTTCTAAGAAATAACGAGTTTCCTAAATAACAGCAAATATTTTTTCACGCAATCTTGATGATAGGTGGTGGTAATGATCAGTACACAAATCCCACTTGGCTCACCAAATTGTGTTCTTCTAGGTTGAAGCGTTCGTTTACAGTAGCAGTTTTTATTTTTATTTTTTACTCTGTTCTCTCCTATATAGATAGATGAATTTGTAACTCTAAATCCAACAAGGTTTGTAGTAGCTGTTTGAAACTTGAAAAATTTTAGGAGTTCAAAGTTTTGTCTCTATGATTTATTGCCTCTTCAGTAGCCCTAAGCAGAGACTGTGGAAAACCACTTTCATTGAAGGGGTTGCCAGCTTCCAAGAAATTACGAGTTTCCGAAATACCAGCAAATATTTTTTCACCCAATCTTGATGATATTTGGTGGGAATGACAAGGACACAAATCCCAATTGGCTCACCAAATTTTGTTCTTCTAGTTTAAGCGTTCGTTTACAGTGGAAGTTTTTATTTTTAGGTTTCCCTCTGTTCTCTCCTATATAGATTGATGAATTTGGAACTCTAAATCCAACATGGTATGTAGTAGCTCGTTGAAACTTGACAAAATAGAAAAGTTCTCAGTTTTGTCTCTATTTGTTTGTTTCCTCTTCAAATAGCCCTAGGCACAGACTGGGGAAAAGCACATTCATTGAGAGGAGTTGCCAAGCTTCTAACAAATAACGAGTTTCCGAAATACCAGCAAATATTTTTTCACCCAATCTTGATGATAATTGGTTTTAATGATTAGTACACAAATGCCACTTGGCTCACCAAATTGTGTTCTTCTAGGTTGAAGCGTTCTTTTACAATAGCAGTTTTTATTTTTAGGTTTTACACTGTTCTCTTTTATATAGATAGATGAATTTGGAACTCTAAATCCAACATGGTTTGTAGTAGCTCTTTGAAACTTGACCAAATGAAGGAGTTCTCAGTTTTGTCTCTATGATTTGTTTCCTCTTCAAGTAGCCCTAGGCACAGACTGTGGAAAAGCACTTTCATTGAGAGGGGTTGCCAGGCTTCTAAGACATAACGAGTTTCCGAAATACCAGCAAATATTTTTTCACCCAATCTTGATGATAATTGGTGGTAATGACAAGTACACAAATCCCACTTGACTTACCAAATTTTGTTCTTCTAGGTTGAAGCGTTCGTTTACAGTAACAGTTTATATTTTTAGGTTTCCCTCTGTTCTCTCCTATATAGATAGATGAATTTGGAACTCTAAATCCAACATGGTTTGTAGTAGCTCTTTGAAACTTGAAAAAATAAAGGAGTTCTCAGTTTTGTCTCGATGATTTGTTTCCTCTTCATGTAGCCGTCAGTAGAGACTGTGGAAAAGCACGTTCATTGAAAGGGTTTGCCATGATTCAAGAAATTACGGGTTTCCGAAATACCAGCAAATATTTTTTCACCCAATTTTGATGATCCGTGGTGGTAATGATCATTACACAAATGCCACTTGGCTCACAAAATTGTGTTCTTCTAGGTTGAAGCGTTCGTTTACAGTAGCAGTTTTTATTTTTAGGTTTCACTCTGTTCTCTCCCATATAGATAGATGAATTTGGAACTCTAAATCCAACATGGTTTGTAGTAGCTCTTTGAAACTTGACAAAATAAAGGAGTTCTCAGTTTTGTCTCTATGGTTTGTTTCCTCTTCAAGTAGCCCTAAGCACAGACTGTCAAAAGCGCTTTCATTGGGAGTAGTTGCCAAGCTTCTAAGAAATAACGAGTTTCCAAAATACCAGCAAATATTTTTTCACCCAATCTTGATGATCCTGGTGGTAATGATCAGTACACAAATACCACTTGGCTCACCAAATTGTGTTCTTCTCGGTTGAAGCGTTCGTTTACAATAGCAGTTTTTATTTGTAGGTTTCACTCTGTTCTCTTTTATATAGATAGATGAATTTGGAACTCTAAATCCAAAATGGTTTGTAGTAGCTGTTTGAAACTTTACAAAATGAAGGAGTTCTCAGTTTTGTCTTTATTCATTGTTTCCTCTTCAAGTAGCACTAGGCACAGACTGTGGAAAAGCACTTTCATTGAGATTGGTTGCCAGGCTTCTAAGAAATAACGAGTTTCCGAAATACCAGCAAATATTTTTTCACCCAATCTTGATGATACTTGGTGGTAATGACAAGTACACAAATCCCACTTGGCTCACCAAATTGTGTTCTTCTATGTTGAAGCGTTCGTTTACAGTAGCAGTTTTTATTTTTAGGTTTCAATCTATTCTTTCCTATATAGATAGATGAATTTGGAACTCTAAATCCAACATGGTTTGTAATAGGTCTTTGAAACTTGACAAAATGAAGGCGTTCTCAGTTTTGTCTCTATGATTTGTTTCCTCTTCAAGTAGCCCTCAGCAGAGACTGTGGAAAAGCACTTTCATTGAAAGGGTTTGCCAAGCTCCCAAGAAATTACGGGTTTCCGAAATACCAGCAAATATTTTTTCACCGAATCTTGATGATACTTGGTGTTAATGACAAGTACACAAATGCCACTTGGCTCACCAAATATTGCTCTTCTAGGTTGAAGCGTTCGCTTACAGTAGCAGTTTTTATTTTTAGGTTTCCTCTGTTCTCTCCTATATAGATAGATGAATTTGGAACTCTAAATCCAACATGGTTTGTAGTAGCCTTTGAAACTTGACAAAATAAAAGAGTTCTCAGTTTTGTCTCTATGGTTTGTTTCCTCTTCAAATAGCCCTAGGCACAGACTGGGGAAAAGCACATTCAATGAGAGACATTGCCAAGCTGTTAAGAATTAACGAGTTTCTGAAATACCAGCAAATATTTTTTCACCCATTCTTGATGATACGTGGTGGTAATGATCTGTACACAAATGCCACTTGGCTCACTAAATTGTTTTCTTCTAGAGTGAAGCGTTCATTTACAGTAGCAGTTTATATTTTTAGGTTTCACACTGTTCTCTTCCATATAGATAGATGAATTTGGAACTCTAAATCCAACATGGTTTGTAGTAGCTCTTTGAAACTTGACAAAATAAAGGAGTTCTCAGTTTTGTCTCTATGGCTTGTTTCCTCTTCAAGTAGCCCTAGGCAGAGACTGTGTAAAAGCACTTTCATTGAAAGGGCTTGCCAAGCTTCCAAGAAATTACGAGTTTCCGAAATACCAGCAAATATTTTTTCACCCAATCTTGATGATACTTGGTGGTAATGACAAGTACAAAAGTCCCACTTAGCTCACCAAATTTTGTTCTTCTACGTTGAAGCGTTCGTTTACAGTAGCAGTTTATATTTTTAGGTCTCCCTCTGTTCTCTCCTACATAGGTAGATGATTTTGGAAGTCTAAATACAACATGGTTTGTAGTAGCTCTTTGAAACTTGAGAAAATAAAGGAGTTCTCTGTTCTGTCTCTTTGATTTGTTTCCTCTTCAAGTAGCCCTAAGCAGAGACTATGGAAAAGCACTTTCATTGAAAAGGGGTTGCAAAGCTTCTAAGAAATAAGGAGTGTCCGAAATTCCAGCAAATATTTTTTCACCCAATCTTGATGATACTTGGTGGTAATGACAAGTACACAAATCCCACTTGGCTCACCAAATTTTGTTCTTCTACGTTGAAGCGTTCGTCTACAGTAGCAGTTTTTATATTTAGGTTTCACTCTGTTCTCTCTTATATAGATAGATGAATATGGAACTCTAAATCCAACATGGTTTGTAGTAGCTCTTTGAAACTTGACAAAATAAAGGAGTTCTCAGTTTTGTCTCTTTGATTTGTTTCCTCTTAAAGTAGCCCTAGGCACAGACTGTGGAAAAGCACTTTCATTGAAAGGGGTTGCCAAGCTTCCAAGAAATTACGAGTTTCCGAAATACCAGCAAATATTTTTTCACCCAATCTTGATGATACTTGGGGGTAATGACAAGTACACAAATCCCACTTGGCTCACCAAATTTTGTTCTTCTAGGTTGAAGCGTTCCTTTACAGTAGCAGTTTTTATTTTTAGGTTTCACTCTGTTCTCTTTTATATAGATAGATGAATTTGGAACTCTAAAATCAACATGGTTTGTAGTATCTCTCTGATACTTGACAAAATAAAGGAGTTCTCAGTTTTGTCTGTATGGTTTGTTTCCTCTTCAAGTAGCACTACGCACACACTGTGGAAAAGCGCTTTCATTTTGAGTTGTTGCCAAGCTTCTAAGAAATAACGAGTTTCCAAAATACCAGCAAATATTTTTTCACCCAATCTTGATGATCCTGGTGGTAATGATCAGTACACAAATACCACTTGGCTCACCAAATATTGCTCTTCTAGGTTGAAGCGTTCGTTTACAGTAGCAGTTTTTATTTTTAGGTTTCCCTCTGTTCTCTCCTATATAGATAGATGAATTTGGAACTCTAAATCCAACATGGTTTGTAGTAGCTCTTTGAAACTTGACAAAATAAAAAAGTTCTCAGTTTTGTCTCTATGGTTTGTTTCCTCTTCAAATAGCCCTAGGCACAGACTGAGGAAAAGCACATTCAATGAGAGGCGTTGCCAAGCTGTTAAGAATTAACGAGTTTCTGAAATACCAGCAAATATTTTTTTACCCAATCTTGATGATACTTGGTGGTAATGATCGGTACACAAATCCCACTTGACTCACCAAATTTTGTTCTTCTAGGTTGAAGCGTTCGTTTACAGTAGCAGTTTATATTTTTAGGTTTCCCTCTGTTCTCTCCTATATAGATAGATGAATTTGGAACTCAAAATCCAACATGGTTTGTAGTAGCTCTTTAAAACTTGAGAAAATAAAGGAGTTCTCAGTTTTGTCTCTATGATTTGTTTCCTCTTCAAGTAGCCCTAAGCAGAGACTGTGGAAAAGCACTTTCATTGAAAGGGTTTGCCAAACTCCCAAGAAATTACGGGTTTCCGAAATACCAGCAAATATTTTTTCACCCAATCTTGATGATACTTGGTGGTAATGACAAGTACAGAAATCCCACTTGGCTCACCAAATTTTGCTCTTCTAGGTTGAAGCGTTCGTTTACAGTAGCAGTTTTTATATTTAGGTTTCCCTCTGTTTTCTCCTATATAGATAGATGAATTTGGAACTCTAAATCCAACATGGTTTGTAGTAGTTCTTTGAAACTTGACAAAAAAAATAGTTCTCAGTTTTGTTTCTATGGTTTGATTCCTCTTCAAATAGCCCTAGGCACAGACTGGAAAAAGCACATTCATTTAGAAAGGTTGCCATGCTTCTAAGAAATAACGAGTTTCCTAAATAACAGTAAATATTTTTTCACGCAATCTTGATGATAGGTGGTGGTAATGATCAGTACACAAATCCCACTTGGCTCACCAAATTGTGTTCTTCTAGGTTGAAGCGTTCGTTTACAGTAGCAGTTTTTATTTTTATTTTTTACTCTGTTCTCTCCTATATAGATAGATGAATTTGTAACTCTAAATCCAACAAGGTTTGTAGTAGCTGTTTGAAACTTGAAAAAATTTAGGAGTTCAAAGTTTTGTCTCTATGATTTATTGCCTCTTCAGTAGCCCTAAGCAGAGACTGTGGAAAACCACTTTCATTGAAAGGGGTTGCCAGCTTCCAAGAAATTACGAGTTTCCGAAATACCAGCAAATATTTTTTCACCCAATCTTGATGATATTTGGTGGGAATGACAAGTACACAAATCCCAATTGGCTCACCAAATTTTGTTCTTCTAGTTTAAGCGTTCGTTTACAGTGGAAGTTTTTATTTTTAGGTTTCCCTCTGTTCTCTCCTATATAGATTGATGAATTTGGAACTCTAAATCCAACATGGTATGTAGTAGCTCGTTGAAACTTGACAAAATAGAAAAGTTCTCAGTTTTGTCTCTATTTGTTTGTTTCCTCTTCAAATAGCCCTAGGCACAGACTGGGGAAAAGCACATTCATTGAGAGGAGTTGCCAAGCTTCTAACAAATAACGAGTTTCCGAAATACCAGCAAATATTTTTTCACCCAATCTTGATGATAATTGGTGGTAATGATTAGTACACAAATGCCACTTGGCTCACCAAATTGTGTTCTTCTAGGTTGAAGCGTTCTTTTACAATAGCAGTTTTTATTTTTAGGTTTTACACTGTTCTCTTTTATATAGATAGATGAATTTGGAACTCTAAATCCAACATGGTTTGTAGTAGCTCTTTGAAACTTGACAAAATGAAGGAGTTCTCAGTTTTGTCTCTATGATTTGTTTCCTCTTCAAGTAGCCCTAGGCACAGACTGTGGAAAAGCACTTTCATTGAGAGGGGTTGCCAGGCTTCTAAGAAATAACGAGTTTCCGAAATACCAGCAAATATTTTTTCACCCAAACTTGATGATAATTGGTGGTAATGACAAGTACACAAATCCCACTTGACTTACCAAATTTTGTTCTTCTAGGTTGAAGCGTTCGTTTACAGTAACAGTTTATATTTTTAGGTTTCCCTCTGTTCTCTCCTATATAGATAGATGAATTTGGAACTCTAAATCCAACATGGTTTGTAGTAGCTCTTTGAAACTTGAAAAAATAAAGGAGTTCTCAGTTTTGTCTCTATGATTTGTTTCCTCCTCAAGTATGCCTAAGCAGAGACTGTGGAAAAGCACTTTCATTGAAAGGGGTTGCCAAGCTTCCAAGATATTAGGAGTTTCCGAAATACCAGCAAACAGTTTTTCACCCAATCTTGATGATACTTGGTGTTAATGACAAGTACACAAATCCCACTTGGCTCACGAAATTGTGTTCTTCTATGTTGAAGTGTTCGTTTTCAGTAGCAGTTTTTATTTTTAGGTTTCACTCTGTTCTCTTTTATATAAATAGATGAATTTGGATCTCTAAATCCAACATGGTTTGTAGTAGCTCTTTGAAACTTGAAAAAATAAAGGAATTCTCAGTTTTGTCTTTGTGATTTGTTTCCTCTTCAAGTATCCCAGGCAGAGACTGTGGAAAAGCACTTCCATTGAAAGGGGTGGCCAAGCTTCCAATATATAATGGGTTTCCGAAATACCAGCAAATTTTTTTTCACCCAATCTTGATGATACTTGGTGGTAATAACAAGTAGACAAATCCCACTTAGCTCACCCATTTTTGTTCTTCTAGGTTGAAGCGTTCGTTTACAGTAGCAGTTTTTATTTTTAGGTTTCACTATGTTCTCTCTCATATAGATAGATGAATTTGGAACTCTAAATCCAACATGGTTTGTAGTAGCTATGAAACTTGACAAATGAAGGAGTTCTCAGTTTTGTCTCTATGGATTGTTTCCTCTTCAAGTACACTATGCACACACTGTGAAAAAGCACTTTCATTGAGAGGGGTTGCCAAGCTTCTAAGAAATAACGAGTTTTCGAAATACGAGCAAATATTTTTTCACCCAATCTTGATGATACGTGGTGGTAATGATCAGTACACAAATCCCAATTGGCTCACCAAATTTTGTTCTTGTAGGTTGAAGTGTTCGTTTACAGTAGCAGTTTTTATTTTTATGTTTCCCGCTGTTCTCTCCGATATAGATAGATGAATTTGGAACTCTAAAACCAACATGGTTTGTAGTAGCTCTTTGAAACTTGACAAAATAAAGTAGTACTCAGTTTTGTCTCTATGATTTGTTTCCTCTTCAAATAGCCCTAAGCAGAGACTGTGGAAAAGCACTTTCATTGAAAGGGTTTGACAAGCTCCCAAAAAATTACGGATTTCCGAAATACCAGCAAATATTTTTTCACCCAAACTTGATGATACTTGGTGGTAATTACAAGTACACAATTCCCACTTGGCTCACCAAATTTTGTTCTTCTAGGTTGAAGCGTTCGTTTACAGTAGCAGTTTATATTTTAAGGTTTCCCTCTAATCTCTCCTGTACAGAAAGATGAATTTGGAACTCTAAATCCAACATGGTTTGTAGTAGCTCTTTTAAACTTGACAAAATAAAGGAGTTTTCAGTTTTGTCTCTATGATTTATTTCCTCTTCAAGTAGCCCTAAGCAGAGACTGTGGAAAGCACTTTCATTGAAAGGATTTGACAAGCTCCCAAGAAATTATGGGTTTGCGAAATACCAGCAAATATTTTTTCACCCAAGCTTCATGATACTTGGTGGTAATGACAAGTACACAAATCCCACATGGCTCACCACATTTTGCTCTTCTAGGTTGAAGCGTTCGTTTACAGTAGCAGTTTTTATTTTTAGGTTTCCCTCTGTTCTCTCCTATATAGATAGATGTATTTGGAACTCTAAATCCAACATGGTTTGTAGTAGCTCTTTGAAACTTGAAAAATAAAAAAGTTCTCAGTTTTTCTCTATGGTTTGTTTCCACTTCAAATGGCCCTAGGCACAGACTGGGGAAAAGCACATTCATTGAGAGGGGTTGCCAAGCTCCTAAGAAATAACGAGTTTCCGAAATACCAGCAAATAATTTTTAACCCAATCTGGATGATACGTGGTGGTAATGATCCGTACACAAATGCCACTTGGCTCACCAAATTGTGCTCTTCTAAGTTGAAGCGTTCGTTTACAGTAGCAGTTTTTATTTTTAGGTTTCCCTCTGTTCTCTCCCATATAGATAGATTAATTTGGAACTCTAAATCCAACATGGTTTGTAGTAGCTCTTTGAAACTTGACAAAATAATGGAGTTCTCGGTTTTGTCCCTATGGTTTGTTTCCTCTTCAAGTAGCCCTAGGCACAAACTGTAGAAAAGCACTTCCATTAAAAGGGGTTGCCAAGCTTCTAAGAAATAACGAGTTTCCGAAATACCAGCAAATATTTTTTTACCCAATCTTGATGATACTTGGTGGTAATGATCGGTACACAAATCCCACTTGACTCACCAAATTTTGTTCTTCTAGGTTGAAGCGTTCGTTTACAGTAGCAGTTTATATTTTTAGGTTTCCCTCTGTTCTCTCCTATATAGATAGATGAATTTGGAACTCTAAATCCAACATGGTTTGTAGTAGCTCTTTAAAACTTGAGAAAATAAAGGAGTTCTCAGTTTTGTCTCTATGATTTGTTTCCTCTTCAAGTAGCCCTAAGCAGAGACTGTGGAAAAGCACTTTCATTGAAAGGGTTTGCCAAACTCCCAAGAAATTACGGGTTTCCGAAATACCAGCAAATATTTTTTCACCCAATCTTGATGATACTTGGTGGTAATGACAAGTACAGAAATCCCACTTGGCTCACCAAATTTTGCTCTTCTAGGTTGAAGCGTTCGTTTACAGTAGCAGTTTTTATATTTAGGATTCCCTCTGTTTTCTCCTATATAGATAGATGAATTTGGAACTCTAAATCCAACATGGTTTGTAGTAGTTCTTTGAAACTTGACAAAAAAAATAGTTCTCAGTTTTGTCTCTATGGTTTGATTCCTCTTCAAATAGCCCTAGGCACAGACTGGAAAAAGCACATTCATTTAGAAAGGTTGCCATGCTTCTAAGAAATAACGAGTTTCCTAAATAACAGCAAATATTTTTTCACGCAATCTTGATGATAGGTGGTGGTAATGATCAGTACACAAATCCCACTTGGCTCACCAAATTGTGTTCTTCTAGGTTGAAGCGTTCGTTTACAGTAGCAGTTTTTATTTTTATTTTTTACTCTGTTCTCTCCTATATAGATAGATGAATTTGTAACTCTAAATCCAACAAGGTTTGTAGTAGCTGTTTGAAACTTGAAAAAATTTAGGAGTTCAAAGTTTTGTCTCTATGATTTATTGCCTCTTCAGTAGCCCTAAGCAGAGACTGTGGAAAACCACTTTCATTGAAAGGGGTTGCCAGCTTCCAAGAAATTACGAGTTTCCGAAATACCAGCAAATATTTTTTCACCCAATCTTGATGATATTTGGTGGGAATGACAAGTACACAAATCCCAATTGGCTCACCAAATTTTGTTCTTCTAGTTTAAGCGTTCGTTTACAGTGGAAGTTTTTATTTTTAGGTTTCCCTCTGTTCTCTCCTATATAGATTGATGAATTTGGAACTCTAAATCCAACATGGTATGTAGTAGCTCGTTGAAACTTGACAAAATAGAAAAGTTCTCAGTTTTGTCTCTATTTGTTTGTTTCCTCTTCAAATAGCCCTAGGCACAGACTGGGGAAAAGCACATTCATTGAGAGGAGTTGCCAAGCTTCTAACAAATAACGAGTTTCCGAAATACCAGCAAATATTTTTTCACCCAATCTTGATGATAATTGGTGGTAATGATTAGTACACAAATGCCACTTGGCTCACCAAATTGTGTTCTTCTAGGTTGAAGCGTTCTTTTACAATAGCAGTTTTTATTTTTAGGTTTTACACTGTTCTCTTTTATATAGATAGATGAATTTGGAACTCTAAATCCAACATGGTTTGTAGTAGCTCTTTGAAACTTGACAAAATGAAGGAGTTCTCAGTTTTGTCTCTATGATTTGTTTCCTCTTCAAGTAGCCCTAGGCACAGACTGTGGAAAAGCACTTTCATTGAGAGGGGTTGCCAGGCTTCTAAGAAATAACGAGTTTCCGAAATACCAGCAAATATTTTTTCACCCAATCTTGATGATAATTGGTGGTAATGACAAGTACACAAATCCCACTTGACTTACCAAATTTTGTTCTTCTAGGTTGAAGCGTTCGTTTACAGTAACAGTTTATATTTTTAGGTTTCCCTCTGTTCTCTCCTATATAGATAGATGAATTTGGAACTCTAAATCCAACATGGTTTGTAGTAGCTCTTTGAAACTTGAAAAAATAAAGGAGTTCTCAGTTTTGTCTCGATGATTTGTTTCCTCTTCATGTAGCCGTCAGCAGAGACTGTGGAAAACACGTTCATTGAAAGGGTTTGCCATGATTCAAGAAATTACGGGTTTCCGAAATACCAGCAAATATTTTTTCACCCAATCTTGATGATACGTGGTGGTAATGATCAGTACACAAATGCCACTTGGCTCACAAAATTGTGTTCTTCTAGGTTGAAGAGTTCGTTTACAGTAGCAGTTTTTATTTTTAGGTTTCACTCTGTTCTCTCCCATATAGATAGATGAATTTGGAACTCTAAATCCAACATGGTTTGTAGTAGCTCTTTGAAACTTGACAAAATAAAGGAGTTCTCAGTTTTGTCTCTATGGTTTGTTTCCTCTTCAAGTAGCCCTAAGCACAGACTGTCAATAGCGCTTTCATTGGGAGTAGTTGCCAAGCTTCTAAGAAATAACGACTTTCCAAAATACCAGCAAATATTTTTTCACCCAATCTTGATGATCCTGGTGGTAATGATCAGTACACAAATACCACTTGGCTCACCAAATTGTGTTCTTCTCGGTTGAAGCGTTCGTTTACAATAGCAGTTTTTATTTGTAGGTTTCACTCTGTTCTCTTTTATATAGATAGATGAATTTGGAACTCTAAATCCAAAATGGTTTGTAGTAGCTGTTTGAAACTTTACAAAATGAAGGAGTTCTCAGTTTTGTCTTTATTCATTGTTTCCTCTTCAAGTAGCACTAGGCACAGACTGTGGAAAAGCACTTTCATTGAGATTGGTTGCCAGGCTTCTAAGAAATAACGAGTTTCCGAAATACCAGCAAATATTTTTTCACCCAATCTTGATGATACTTGGTGGTAATGACAAGTACACAAATCCCACTTGGCACACCAAATTGTGTTCTTCTATGTTGAAGCGTTCGTTTACAGTAGCAGTTTTTATTTTTAGGTTTCAATCTATTCTTTCCTATATAGATAGATGAATTTGGAACTCTAAATCCAACATGGTTTGTAATAGGTCTTTGAAACTTGACAAAATGAAGGCGTTCTCAGTTTTGTCTCTATGATTTGTTTCCTCTTCAAGTAGCCCTCAGCAGAGACTGTGGAAAAGCACTTTCATTGAAAGGGTTTGCCAAGCTCCCAAGAAATTACGGGTTTCCGAAATACCAGCAAATATTTTTTCACCGAATCTTGATGATACTTGGTGTTAATGACAAGTACACAAATGCCACTTGGCTCACCAAATAATGCTCTTCTAGGTTGAAGCGTTCGTTTACAGTAGCAGTTTTTATTTTTAGGTTTCCCTCTGTTCTCTCCTATATAGATAGATGAATTTGGAACTCTAAATCCAACATGGTTTGTAGTAGCCTTTGAAACTTGACAAAATAAAAGAGTTCTCAGTTTTGTCTCTATGGTTTGTTTCCTCTTCAAATAGCCCTAGGCACAGACTGGGGAAAAGCACATTCAATGAGAGACGTTGCCAAGCTGTTAAGAATTAACGAGTTTCTGAAATACCAGCAAATATTTTTTCACCCAATCTTGATGATACTTGGTGGTAATGACAAGTACAAAAGTCCCACTTAGCTCACCAAATTTTGTTCTTCTACGTTGAAGCGTTCGTTTACAGTAGCAGTTTATATTTTTAGGTCTCCCTCTGTTCTCTCCTACATATGTAGATGATTTTGGAAGTCTAAATACAACATGGTTTGTAGTAGCTCTTTGAAACTTGAGAAAATAAAGGAGTTCTCTGTTCTGTCTCTTTGATTTGTTTCCTCTTCAAGTAGCCCTAAGCAGAGACTATGGAAAAGCACTTTCATTGAAAAGGGGTTGCAAAGCTTCTAAGAAATAAGGAGTGTCCGAAATTCCAGCAAATATTTTTTCACCCAATCTTGATGATACTTGGTGGTAATGACAAGTACACAAATCCCACTTGGCTCACCAAATTTTGTTCTTCTACGTTGAAGCGTTCGTCTACAGTAGCAGTTTTTATATTTAGGTTTCACTCTGTTCTCTCTTATATAGATAGATGAATATGGAACTCTAAATCCAACATGGTTTGTAGTAGCTCTTTGAAACTTGACAAAATAAAGGAGTTCTCAGTTTTGTCTCTTTGATTTGTTTCCTCTTAAAGTAGCCCTAGGCACAGACTGTGGAAAAGCACTTTCATTGAAAGGGGTTGCCAAGCTTCCAAGAAATTACGAGTTTCCGAAATACCAGCAAATATTTTTTCACCCAATCTTGATGATACTTGGGGGTAATGACAAGTACACAAATCCCACTTGGCTCACCAAATTTTGTTCTTCTAGGTTGAAGCGTTCCTTTACAGTAGCAGTTTTTATTTTTAGGTTTCACTCTGTTCTCTTTTATATAGATAGATGAATTTGGAACTCTAAAATCAACATGGTTTGTAGTATCTCTCTGATACTTGACAAAATAAAGGAGTTCTCAGTTTTGTCTGTATGGTTTGTTTCCTCTTCAAGTAGCACTACGCACAGACTGTGGAAAAGCGCTTTCATTGGGAGTTGTTGCCAAGCTTCTAAGAAATAACGAGTTTCAAAAATACCAGCAAATATTTTTTCACCCAATCTTGATGATCCTGGTGGTAATGATCAGTACACAAATACCACTTGGCTCACCAAATATTGCTCTTCTAGGTTGAAGCGTTCGTTTACAGTAGCAGTTTTTATTTTTAGGTTTCCCTCTGTTCTCTCCTATATAGATAGATGAATTTGGAACTCTAAATCCAACATGGTTTGTAGTAGCTCTTTGAAACTTGACAAAATAAAAAAGTTCTCAGTTTTGTCTCTATGGTTTGTTTCCTCTTCAAATAGCCCTAGGCACAGACTGAGGAAAAGCACATTCAATGAGAGGCGTTGCAAAGCTGTTAAGAATTAACGAGTTTCTGAAATACCAGCAAATATTTTTTCACCCAATCTTGATGATACGTGGTGGTAATGATCTGTACACAAATGCCACTTGGCTCAGTAAATTGTGTTCTTCTAGAGTGAAGCGTTCGTTTACAGTAGCAGTTTTTATATTTAGGTTTCACTCTGTTCTCTCTTATATAGATAGATGAATATGGAACTCTAAATCCAACATGGTTTGTAGTAGCTCTTTGAAACTTGACAAAATAAAGGAGTTCTCAGTTTCATCTCTTTGATTTGTTTCCTCTTAAAGTAGCCCTAGGCACAGACTGTGGAAAAGCACTTTCATTGAAAGGGGTTGCCAAGCTTCTAAGAAATTACGAGTTTCCGAAATACCAGCAAATATTTTTTCACCCAATCTTGATGATACTTGGTGGTAATGACAAGTACACAAATCCCAGTTGGCTCACCAAATTGTGTTCTTCTAGGTTGAAGCGTTCGTTTACAGTAGCAGTTTTTATTTTTAGGTTTCACTGTGTTCTCTCCTATATAGATAGATGAATTTGGAACTCTAAAATCAACATGGTTTGTAGTATCTCTCTGATACTTGACAAAATAAAGGAGTTCTCAGTTTTGTCTGTATGGTTTGTTTTCTCTTCAAGTAGCACTAGGCACAGACTGTGGAAAAGCACTTTCATTGGGAGTTGTTGTCAAGCTTCTAAGAAATAACGAGTTTCCAAAATACCAGCAAATATTTTTTAACCCAATCTTGATGATCCTGGTGGTAATGATCAGTACACAAATACCACTTGGCTCACCAAATTGTGTTCTTCTAGGTTGAAGCGTTCGTTTACAATAGCAGTTTTTATTTGTAGGTTTCACTCTGTTCTCTTCCATATAGATAGATGAATTTGGAACTCTAAATCCAAAATGGTTTGTAGTAGCTGTTTGAAACTTTACAAAATGAAGGAGTTCTCAGTTTTTTCTTTATTCATTGTTTCTTCTTCAAGTAGCACTAGGCACAGACTGTGGAAAAGCACTTTCATTGAGTTGGTTGCCAGGCTTCTAAGAAATAACGAGTTTCCGATATACCAGCAAATATTTTTTCACCCAAACTTGATGATACTTGGTGGTAATGACAAGTACACAAATCCCACTTGGCTCACCAAATTGTGTTCTTCTAGGTTGAAGCGTTCGTTTACAGTAGCAGTTTTTATTTTTAGGTTTCAATCTATTCTCTCCTATATGGATAGATGAATTTGGAACTCTAAATCCAACATGGTTTGTAGTAGCTCTTTGAAACTTGACAAAATAAAGGAGTTCTCAGTTTTGTCTCTATGGCTTGTTTCCTCTTCAAGTAGCCCTAGGCAGAGACTGTGTAAAAGCACTTTCATTGAAAAAGCTTGCCAAGCTTCCAAGAAATTACGTGTTTCCGAAATACCAGCAAATATTTTTTCACCCAATCTTGATGATACTTGGTGGTAATGAAAAGTACAAAAGTCCCACTTGGCTCACCAAATTTTGTTCTTCTACGTTGAAGCGTTCGTTTACAGCAGCAGTTTATATTTTTAGGTCTCCCTCTCTTCTCTCCTACTTAGGTAGATGAATTTGGAAGTCTAAATCCAACATGGTTTGTAGTAGCTCTTTGAAACTTGACAAAATAAAGGAGTTCTCAGTTCTGTCTCTTTGATTTTTTCCTCTTCAAGTAGCCCTAAGCAGAGACTATGGAAAAGCACTTTCATTGAAAAGGGGTTGCAAAGCTTCTAAGAAATAAAGAGTGTCCGAAATTCCAGCAAATATTTTTTCACCCAATCTTGATGATACTTGGTGGTAATGACAAGTACACAAATCCCACTTGGCTAACCAAATTTTGTTCTTCTACGTTGAAGCGTTCGTCTACAGTAGCAGTTTTTATATTTTGGTTTCACTCTGTTCTCTCTTATATAGATAGATGAATTTGGAACTCTAAAATCAACATGGTTTGTAGTATCTCTCTGATACTTGACAAAATAAAGGAGTTCTCAGTTTTGTCTGTATGGTTTGTTTCCTCTTCAAGTAGCACTAGGCACAGACTGTGGAACAGCACTTTCATTTGGAGTTGTTGCCAAGCTTCTAAGAAATAACGAGTTTCCAAAATACCAGCAAATATTTTTTCACCCAATCTTGATGATCCTGGTGGTAATGATCAGTACACAAATACCCCTTCCCTCACCAAATTGTGTTCTTCTAGGTTGAAGCGTTCGTTTACAATAGCAGTTTTTATTTGTAGGTTTCACTCTGTTCTCTTCCATATAGATAGATGAATTTGGAACTCTAAATCCAACATGGTTTGTAGTAGCTCTTTGAAACTTGACAAAATAAAGGAGTTCTCAGTTTTGTCTCTATGGTTTGTTTCCTCTTCAAGTAGCCCTAAGCACAGACTGTCAATAGCGCTTTCATTGGGAGTAGTTGCCAAGCTTCTAAGAAATAACGAGTTTCCAAAATACCAGCAAATATTTTTTCACCCAATCTTGATGATCCTGGTGGTAATGATCAGTACACAAATACCACTTGGCTCACCAAATTGTGTTCTTCTCGGTTGAAGCGTTCGTTTACAATAGCAGTTTTTATTTGTAGGTTTCACTCTGTTCTCTTTTATATAGATAGATGAATTTGGAACTCTAAATCCAAAATGGTTTGTAGTAGCTGTTTGAAACTTTACAAAATGAAGGAGTTCTCAGTTTTGTCTTTATTCATTGTTTCCTCTTCAAGTAGCACTAGGCACAGACTGTGGAAAAGCACTTTCATTGAGATTGGTTGCCAGGCTTCTAAGAAATAACGAGTTTCCGAAATACCAGCAAATATTTTTTCACCCAATCTTGATGATACTTGGTGGTAATGACAAGTACACAAATCCCACTTGGCTCACCAAATTGTGTTCTTCTATGTTAAAGCGTTCGTTTACAGTAGCAGTTTTTATTTTTAGGTTTCAATCTATTCTTTCCTATATAGATAGATGAATTTGGAACTCTAAATCCAACATGGTTTGTAATAGGTCTTTGAAACTTGACAAAATGAAGGCGTTCTCAGTTTTGTCTCTATGATTTGTTTCCTCTTCAAGTAGCCCTCAGCAGAGACTGTGGAAAAGCACTTTCATTGAAAGGGTTTGCCAAGCTCCCAAGAAATTACGGGTTTCCGAAATACCAGCAAATATTTTTTCACCGAATCTTGATGATACTTGGTGTTAATGACAAGTACACAAATGCCACTTGGCTCACCAAATATTGCTCTTCTAGGTTGAAGCGTTCGTTTACAGTAGCAGTTTTTATTTTTAGGTTTCCCTCTGTTCTCTCCTATATAGATAGATGAATTTGGAACTCTAAATCCAACATGGTTTGTAGTAGCCTTTGAAACTTGACAAAATAAAAGAGTTCTCAGTTTTGTCTCTATGGTTTGTTTCCTCTTCAAATAGCCCTAGGCACAGACTGGGGAAAAGCACATTCAATGAGAGACGTTGCCAAGCTGTTAAGAATTAACGAGTTTCTGAAATACCAGCAAATATTTTTTCACCCAATCTTGATGATACGTGGTGGTAATGATCTGTACACAAATGCCACTTGGCTCACTAAATTGTGTTCTTCTAGAGTGAAGCGTTCATTTACAGTAGCAGTTTATATTTTTAGGTTTCACACTGTTCTCTTCCATATAGATAGATGAATTTGGAACTCTAAATCCAACATGGTTTGTAGTAGCTCTTTGAAACTTGACAATATAAAGGAGTTCTCAGTTTTGTCTCTATGGCTTGTTTCCTCTTCAAGTAGCCCTATGCAGAGACTGTGTAAAAGCACTTTCATTGAAAGGGCTTGCCAAGCTTCCAAGAAATTACGAGTTTCCGAAATACCAGCAAATATTTTTTCACCCAATCTTGATGATACTTGGTGGTAATGACAAGTACAAAAGTCCCACTTAGCTCACCAAATTTTGTTCTTCTACGTTGAAGCGTTCGTTTACAGTAGCAGTTTATATTTTTAGGTCTCCCTCTGTTCTCTCCTACATAGGTAGATGATTTTGGAAGTCTAAATACAACATGGTTTGTAGTAGCTCTTTGAAACTTGAGAAAATAAAGGAGTTCTCTGTTCTGTCTCTTTGATTTGTTTCCTCTTCAAGTAGCCCTAAGCAGAGACTATGGAAAAGCACTTTCATTGAAAAGGGGTTGCAAAGCTTCTAAGAAATAAGGAGTGTCCGAAATTCCAGCAAATATTTTTTCACCCAATCTTGATGATACTTGGTGGTAATGACAAGTACACAAATCCCACTTGGCTCACCAAATTTTGTTCTTCTACGTTGAAGCGTTCGTCTACAGTAGCAGTTTTTATATTTAGGTTTCACTCTGTTCTCTCTTATATAGATAGATGAATATGGAACTCTAAATCCAACATGGTTTGTAGTAGCTCTTTGAAACTTGACAAAATAAAGGAGTTCTCAGTTTTGTCTCTTTGATTTGTTTCCTCTTAAAGTAGCCCTAGGCACAGACTGTGGAAAAGCACTTTCATTGAAAGGGGTTGCCAAGCTTCCAAGAAATTACGAGTTTCCGAAATACCAGCAAATATTTTTTCACCCAATCTTGATGATACTTGGGGGTAATGACAAGTACACAAATCCCACTTGGCTCACCAAATTTTGTTCTTCTAGGTTGAAGCGTTCCTTTACAGTAGCAGTTTTTATTTTTAGGTTTCACTCTGTTCTCTTTTATATAGATAGATGAATTTGGAACTCTAAAATCAACATGGTTTGTAGTATCTCTCTGATACTTGACAAAATAAAGGAGTTCTCAGTTTTGTCTGTATGGTTTGTTTCCTCTTCAAGTAGCACTAGGCACAGACTGTGGAAAAGCACTTTCATTGGGAGTTGTTGTCAAGCTTCTAAGAAATAACGAGTTTCCAAAATACCAGCAAATATTTTTTAACCCAATCTTGATGATCCTGTTGGTAATGATCAGTACACAAATACCACTTGGCTCACCAAATTGTGTTCTTCTAGGTTGAAGCGTTCGTTTACAATAGCAGTTTTTATTTGTAGGTTTCACTCTGTTCTCTTCCATATAGATAGATGAATTTGGAACTCTAAATCCAAAATGGTTTGTAGTAGCTGTTTGAAACTTTACAAAATGAAGGAGTTCTCAGTTTTGTCTTTATTCATTGTTTCCTCTTCAAGTAGCACTAGGCACAGACTGTGGAAAAGCACTTTCATTGAGTTGGTTGCCAGGCTTCTAAGAAATAACGAGTTTCCGATATACCAGCAAATATTTTTTCACCCAAACTTGATGATACTTGGTGGTAATGACAAGTACACAAATCCCACTTGGCTTACCAAATTGTGTTCTTCTAGGTTGAAGCGTTCGTTTACAGTAGCAGTTTTTATTTTTAGGTTTCAATCTATTCTCTCCTATATGGATAGATGAATTTGGAACTCTAAATCCAACATGGTTTGTAGTAGCTCTTTGAAACTTGACAAAATAAAGGAGTTCTCAGTTTTGTCTCTATGGCTTGTTTCCTCTTCAAGTAGCCCTAGGCAGAGACTGTGTAAAAGCACTTTCATTGAAAAAGCTTGCCAAGCTTCCAAGAAATTACGTGTTTCCGAAATACCAGCAAATATTTTTTCACCCAATCTTGATGATACTTGGTGGTAATGAAAAGTACAAAAGTCCCACTTGGCTCACCAAATTTTGTTCTTCTACGTTGAAGCGTTCGTTACAGCAGCAGTTTATATTTTTAGGTCTCCCTCTCTTCTCTCCTACATAGGTAGATGAATTTGGAAGTCTAAATCCAACATGGTTTGTAGTAGCTCTTTGAAACTTGACAAAATAAAGGAGTTCTCAGTTCTGTCTCTTTGATTTTTTCCTCTTCAAGTAGCCCTAAGCAGAGACTATGGAAAAGCACTTTCATTGAAAAGGGGTTGCAAAGCTTCTAAGAAATAAAGAGTGTCCGAAATTCCAGCAAATATTTTTTCACCCAATCTTGATGATACTTGGTGGTAATGACAAGTACACAAATCCCACTTGGCTAACCAAATTTTGTTCTTCTACGTTGAAGCGTTCGTCTACAGTAGCAGTTTTTATATTTTGGTTTCACTCTGTTCTCTCTTATATAGATAGATGAATTTGGAACTCTAAAATCAACATGGTTTGTAGTATCTCTCTGATACTTGACAAAATAAAGGAGTTCTCAGTTTTGTCTGTATGGTTTGTTTCCTCTTCAAGTAGCACTAGGCACAGACTGTGGAACAGCACTTTCATTTGGAGTTGTTGCCAAGCTTCTAAGAAATAACGAGTTTCCAAAATACCAGCAAATATTTTTTCACCCAATCTTGATGATCCTGGTGGTAATGATCAGTACACAAATACCCCTTCCCTCACCAAATTGTGTTCTTCTAGGTTGAAGCGTTCGTTTACAATAGCAGTTTTTATTTGTAGGTTTCACTCTGTTCTCTTCCATATAGATAGATGAATTTGGAACTCTAAATCCAAAATGGTTTGTAGTAGCTGTTTGAAACTTTACAAAATGAAGGAGTTCTAAGGTTTTTCTTTATTCATTGTTTCCTCTTCAAGTAGCACTAGGCACAGACTGTGGAAAAGCACTTTCATTGAGTTGGTTTCCAGGCTTCTAAGAAATAACGAGTTTCCGAAATACCAGCAAATATTTTTTCACCCAATCTTGATGATTCTTTGTTGGTAATGACAAGTACACAAATCCCACTTGGCTCACCAAATTGTGTTCTTCTAGGTTGAAGCGTTCGTTTACAATAGCAGTTTTTATTTTTAGGTTTCACACTGTTCTCTTCCATATAGATAGATGAATTTGGAACTCTAAATCCAACATGGTTTGTAGTAGCTCTTTGAAACTTGACAAAATAAAGGAGTTCTCAGTTTTGTCTCTATGGCTTGTTTCCTCTTCAAGTAGCCCTAGGCAGAGACTGTGTAAAAGCACTTTCATTGAAAAAGCTTGCCAAGCTTCCAAGAAATTACGAGTTTCCGAAATACCAGCAAATATTTTTTCACCCAATCTTGATGATACTTGGTGGTAATGACAAGTACAAAAGTCCCACATGGCTCACCAAATTTTGTTCTTCTACTTTGAAGCGTTCTTTTACAGTAGCAGTTTATATTTTTAGGTCTCCCTCTGTTCTCTCCTACATAGGTAGATGAATTTGGAAGTCTAAATCCAACAAGATTTGTAGTAGCTCTTTGAAACTTGACAAAATAAAGGAGTTCTCAGTTCTGTCTCTTTGATTTTTTCCTCTTCAAGTAGCCCTAAGCAGAGACTATTGAAAAGCACTTTCATTGAAAAGGGGTTGCAAAGCTTCTAAGCAATAAGGAGTGTCCGAAATTCCAGCAAATATTTTTTTCACCCAATCTTGATGATACTTGGTGGTAATGACAAGTACACAAATCCCACTTGGCTCACCAAATTTTGTTCTTCTACGTTGAAGCGTTCGTCTACAGTAGCAGTTTTTATATTTAGGTTTCACTCTGTTCTCTCTTATATAGATAGATGAATATGGAACTCTAAATCCAACATGGTTTGTAGTAGCTCTTTGAAACTTGACAAAAAAAAGGAGTTCTCAGTTTTGTCTCTTTGATTTGTTTCCTCTTAAAGTAGCCCTAGGCACAGACTGTGGAAAAGCACTTTCATTGAAAGGGGTTGCCAAGCTTCCAAGAAATTACGAGTTTCCGAAATACCAGCAAATATTTTTTCACCCAATCTTGATGATACTTGGGGGTAATGACAAGTACACAAATCCCACTTGGCTCACCAAATTTTGTTCTTCTAGGTTGAAGCGTTCCTTTACAGTAGCAGTTTTTATTTTTAGGTTTCACTCTGTTCTCTCCTATATAGATAGATGAATTTGGAACTCTAAAATCAACATGGTTTGTAGTATCTCTCTGATACTTGACAAAATAAAGGAGTTCTCAGTTTTGTCTTTATTCATTGTTTCCTCTTCAAGTAGCACTAGGCACAGACTGTGGAAAAGCACTTTCATTGAGTTGGTTGCCAGGCTTCTAAGAAATAACGAGTTTCCGATATACCAGCAAATATTTTTTCACCCAAACTTGATGATACTTGGTGGTAATGACAAGTACACAAATCCCACTTGGCTTACCAAATTGTGTTCTTCTAGGTTGAAGCGTTCGTTTACAGTAGCAGTTTTTATTTTTAGGTTTCAATCTATTCTCTCCTATATGGATAGATGAATTTGGAACTCTAAATCCAACATGGTTTGTAGTAGCTCTTTGAAACTTGACAAAATAAAGGAGTTCTCAGTTTTGTCTCTATGGCTTGTTTCCTCTTCAAGTAGCCCTAGGCAGAGACTGTGTAAAAGCACTTTCATTGAAAAAGCTTGCCAAGCTTCCAAGAAATTACGTGTTTCCGAAATACCAGCAAATATTTTTTCACCCAATCTTGATGATACTTGGTGGTAATGAAAAGTACAAAAGTCCCACTTGGCTCACCAAATTTTGTTCTTCTACGTTGAAGCGTTCGTTACAGCAGCAGTTTATATTTTTAGGTCTCCCTCTCTTCTCTCCTACATAGGTAGATGAATTTGGAAGTCTAAATCCAACATGGTTTGTAGTAGCTCTTTGAAACTTGACAAAATAAAGGAGTTCTCAGTTCTGTCTCTTTGATTTTTTCCTCTTCAAGTAGCCCTAAGCAGAGACTATGGAAAAGCACTTTCATTGAAAAGGGGTTGCAAAGCTTCTAAGAAATAAAGAGTGTCCGAAATTCCAGCAAATATTTTTTCACCCAATCTTGATGATACTTGGTGGTAATGACAAGTACACAAATCCCACTTGGCTAACCAAATTTTGTTCTTCTACGTTGAAGCGTTCGTCTACAGTAGCAGTTTTTATATTTTGGTTTCACTCTGTTCTCTCTTATATAGATAGATGAATTTGGAACTCTAAAATCAACATGGTTTGTAGTATCTCTCTGATACTTGACAAAATAAAGGAGTTCTCAGTTTTGTCTGTATGGTTTGTTTCCTCTTCAAGTAGCACTAGGCACAGACTGTGGAACAGCACTTTCATTTGGAGTTGTTGCCAAGCTTCTAAGAAATAACGAGTTTCCAAAATACCAGCAAATATTTTTTCACCCAATCTTGATGATCCTGGTGGTAATGATCAGTACACAAATACCCCTTCCCTCACCAAATTGTGTTCTTCTAGGTTGAAGCGTTCGTTTACAATAGCAGTTTTTATTTGTAGGTTTCACTCTGTTCTCTTCCATATAGATAGATGAATTTGGAACTCTAAATCCAAAATGGTTTGTAGTAGCTGTTTGAAACTTTACAAAATGAAGGAGTTCTAAGGTTTTTCTTTATTCATTGTTTCCTCTTCAAGTAGCACTAGGCACAGACTGTGGAAAAGCACTTTCATTGAGTTGGTTTCCAGGCTTCTAAGAAATAACGAGTTTCCGAAATACCAGCAAATATTTTTTCACCCAATCTTGATGATTCTTTGTTGGTAATGACAAGTACACAAATCCCACTTGGCTCACCAAATTGTGTTCTTCTAGGTTGAAGCGTTCGTTTACAATAGCAGTTTTTATTTTTAGGTTTCACACTGTTCTCTTCCATATAGATAGATGAATTTGGAACTCTAAATCCAACATGGTTTGTAGTAGCTCTTTGAAACTTGACAAAATAAAGGAGTTCTCAGTTTTGTCTCTATGGCTTGTTTCCTCTTCAAGTAGCCCTAGGCAGAGACTGTGTAAAAGCACTTTCATTGAAAAAGCTTGCCAAGCTTCCAAGAAATTACGAGTTTCCGAAATACCAGCAAATATTTTTTCACCCAATCTTGATGATACTTGGTGGTAATGACAAGTACAAAAGTCCCACATGGCTCACCAAATTTTGTTCTTCTACTTTGAAGCGTTCTTTTACAGTAGCAGTTTATATTTTTAGGTCTCCCTCTGTTCTCTCCTACATAGGTAGATGAATTTGGAAGTCTAAATCCAACAAGATTTGTAGTAGCTCTTTGAAACTTGACAAAATAAAGGAGTTCTCAGTTCTGTCTCTTTGATTTTTTCCTCTTCAAGTAGCCCTAAGCAGAGACTATTGAAAAGCACTTTCATTGAAAAGGGGTTGCAAAGCTTCTAAGCAATAAGGAGTGTCCGAAATTCCAGCAAATATTTTTTTCACCCAATCTTGATGATACTTGGTGGTAATGACAAGTACACAAATCCCACTTGGCTCACCAAATTTTGTTCTTCTACGTTGAAGCGTTCGTCTACAGTAGCAGTTTTTATATTTAGGTTTCACTCTGTTCTCTCTTATATAGATAGATGAATATGGAACTCTAAATCCAACATGGTTTGTAGTAGCTCTTTGAAACTTGACAAAAAAAAGGAGTTCTCAGTTTTGTCTCTTTGATTTGTTTCCTCTTAAAGTAGCCCTAGGCACAGACTGTGGAAAAGCACTTTCATTGAAAGGGGTTGCCAAGCTTCCAAGAAATTACGAGTTTCCGAAATACCAGCAAATATTTTTTCACCCAATCTTGATGATACTTGGGGGTAATGACAAGTACACAAATCCCACTTGGCTCACCAAATTTTGTTCTTCTAGGTTGAAGCGTTCCTTTACAGTAGCAGTTTTTATTTTTAGGTTTCACTCTGTTCTCTCCTATATAGATAGATGAATTTGGAACTCTAAAATCAACATGGTTTGTAGTATCTCTCTGATACTTGACAAAATAAAGGAGTTCTCAGTTTTGTCTGTATGGTTTGTTTCCTCTTCAAGTAGCACTACGCACAGACTGTGGAAAAGCGCTTTCATTGGGAGTTGTTGCCAAGCTTCTAAGAAATAACGAGTTTCCAAAATACCAGCAAATATTTTTTCACCCAATCTTGATGATCCTGGTGGTAATGATCAGTACACAAATACCACTTGGCTCACCAAATTGTGTTCTTCTAGGTTGAAGAGTTCGTTTACAATAGCAGTTTTTATTTGTAGGTTTCACTCTGTTCTCTTTTATATAGATAGATGAATTTGGAACTCTAAATCCAAAATGGTTTGTAGTAGCTGTTTGAAACTTTACAAAATGAAGGAGTTCTCAGTTTTGTCTTTATTCATTGTTTCCTCTTCAAGTAGCACTAGGCACAGACTGTGGAAAAGCACTTTCATTGAGATTGGTTGCCAGGCTTCTAAGAAATAACGAGTTTCCGAAATACCAGCAAATATTTTTTCACCCAATATTGATGATACTTGGTGGTAATGACCAGTACACAAATCCCACTTGGCTCACCAAATTGTGTTCTTCTAGGTTGAAGCGTTCGTTTACAGTAGCAGTTTTTATTTTTAGGTTTCAATCTATTCTCTCCTATATAGATAGACGAATTTGGAACTCTAAATCCAACATGGTTTGTAATAGCTCTTTGAAACTTGACAAAATAAAGGAGTTCTCAGTTTTGTGTCTATGATTTGTTTCCTCTTCAAGTAGCCCTCAGCAGAGACTGTGGAAAAGCACTTTCATTGAAAGGGTTTGCCAAGCTCCCAAGAAATTACGGGTTTCCGAAATACCAGCAAATATTTTTTCACCGAATCTTGATGATACTTGGTGTTAATGACAAGTACACAAATGCCACTTGGCTCACCAAATATTGCTCTTCTAGGTTGAAGCGTTCGTTTACAGTAGCAGTTTTTATTTTTAGGTTTCCCTCTGTTCTCTCCTATATAGATAGATGAATTTGGAACTCTAAATCCAACATGGTTTGTAGTAGCTCTTTGAAACTTGACAAAATAAAAAAGTTCTCAGTTTTGTCTCTATGGTTTGTTTCCTCTTCAAATAGCCCTAGGCACAGACTGAGTAAAAGCACATTCAATGAGAGGCGTTGCCAAGCTGTTAAGAATTAACGAGTTTCTGAAATACCAGCAAATATTTTTTCACCCAATCTTGATGATACGTGGTCGTAATGATCTGTACACAAATGCCACTTGGCTCAGTAAATTGTGTTCTTCTAGAGTGAAGCGTTCGTTTACAGTAGCAGTTTATATTTTTAGGTTTCACTCTGTTCTCTTCCTTATAGATAGATGAATTTGGAACTCTAAATCCAACATGGTTTGTAGTAGCTCTTTGAAACTTGACAAAATAAAGGAGTTCTCAGTTTTGTCTCTATGGCTTTTTTCCTCTTCAAGTAGCCCTAGGCAGAGACTGTGTAAAAGCACTTTCATTGAAAGGGCTTGCCAAGCTTCCAAGAAATTACGAGTTTCCGAAATACCAGCAAATATTTTTTCACCCAATCTTGATGATACTTGGTGGTAATGACAAGTACAAAAGTCCCACTTGGCTCACCAAATTTTGTTCTTCTACGTTGAAGCGTTCGTTTACAGTAGCAGTTTATATTTTTAGGTCTCCCTCTGTTCTCTCCTACATAGGTAGATGAATTTGGAAGTCTAAATCCAACATGGTTTGTAGTAGCTCTTTGAAACTTGACAAAATAAAGGAGTTCTCAGTTCTGTCTCTTTGATTTTTTCCTCTTCAAGTAGCCCTAAGCAGAGACTATGGAAAAGCACTTTCATTGAAAAGGGGTTGCAAAGCTTCTAATCAATAAGGAGTGTCCGAAATTCCAGCAAATATTTTTTCACCCAATCTTGATGATACTTGGTGGTAATGACAAGTACACAAATCCCACTTGGCTCACCAAATTTTATTCTTCTACGTTGAAGCGTTCGTCTACAGTAGCAGTTTTTATATTTAGGTTTCACTCTGTTCTCTCTTATATAGATAGATGAATATGGAACTCTAAATCCAACATGGTTTGTAGTAGCTCTTTGAAACTTGACAAAATAAAAGAGTTCTCAGTTTTGTCTCTTTGATTTGTTTCCTCTTAAAGTAGCCCTAGGCACAGACTGTGGAAAAGCACTTTCATTGAAAGGGGTTGCCAAGCTTCTAAGAAATTACGAGTTTCCGAAATACCAGCAAATATTTTTTCACCCAATCTTGATGATACTTGGTGGTAATGACAAGTACACAAATCCCACTTGGCTCACCAAATTGTGTTCTTCTAGGTTGAAGTGTTCGTTTACAGTAGCAGTTTTTATTTTTAGGTTTCACTCTGTTCTCTCCTATATAGATAGATGAATTTGGAACTCTAAAATCAACATGGTTTGTAGTATCTCTCTGATACTTGACAAAATAAAGGAGTTCTCAGTTTTGTCTGTATGGTTTGTTTCCTCTTCAAGTAGCACTAGGCACAGACTGTGGAAAAGCTCTTTCATTGGGAGTTGTTGCCAAGCTTCTAAGAAATAACGAGTTTCCAAAATACCAGCAAATATTTTTTTAACCAATCTTGATGATCCTGGTGGTAATGATCAGTACACAAATACCACTTGGCTCACCAAATTGTGTTCTTCTAGGTTGAAGCTTTCGTTTACAATAGCAGATTTTATTTGTAGGTTTCACTCTGTTCTCTTCCATATAGATAGATGAATTTGGAACTCTAAATCCAAAATGGTTTGTAGTAGCTGTTTGAAACTTTACAAAATGAAGGAGTTCTAAGGTTTGTCTTTATTCATTGTTTCCTCCTCAAGTAGCACTAGGCACAGACTGTGGAAAAGCACTTTCATTGAGATTGGTTGCCAGGCTTCTAAGAAATAACGAGTTTCCTAAATACCAGCAAATATTTTTTCACCCAATCTTCATGATACTTGGTGGTAATGACAAGTACACAAATCCCACTTGGCTCACCAAATTGTGTTCTTCTAGGTTGAAGCGTTCGTTTACAGTAGCAGTTTATATTTTTAGGTTTCAATCTGTTCTCTCCTATATAGATAGATGAATTTGGAACTCTAAATCCAACATGGTTTGTAGTAGCTCTTTGAAACTTGACAAAATAAAGGAGTTCTCAGTTTTGTCTCTATGGCTTGTTTCCTCTTCAACTAGCCCTAGGCAGAGACTGTGTAAAAGCACTTTCATTGAAAAAGCTTGCCAAGCTTCCAAGAAATTACGAGTTTCTGAAATACCAGCAAATATTTTTTCACCCAATCTTGATGAAACGTGGTGGAAATGAGAAGTACACAAATCCCTCTTGGCTCAACAAATTTTGTTTATCTAGGTTGAAGCATTCGTTTACAGTTGCAGTTTTTATTTTTGGTTTCACTCTGTTCTCTCCTATATAGATAGATGAATTTGGAACTCTAAATCCAACATGGTTTGTAGTAGCTCTTTGAAACTTGACAAAAATAGTAATTCTCAGTTTTGTATCTATGGTTTGTTTCCTCTTCAAGTAGCCCTGGGCAGAGACTGTGGAAAAGCACTTTCATTGAGAGGGGTTGCCAAGCTTCTAAGAAATAACCAGTTTCCGAAATACCAGCAAATATTTTTTCACCCAAACTTGATGATACTTGTTGGTAATGATCAGTACAAAATCCCACTTAGCTCACCAAATTTTGTTCTTCTAGGTTGAAGCGTTCGTCTACAATAGCAGTTTTTATATTTAGGTTTCACTCTGTTCTCTCCTATGTTGATAGATGAATTTGGAACTCTAAATCCAACATGGTTTGTGGTAGCTCTTTGAAACTTGACAAAATAAAGGAGTTCTCATGTTTGTCTGTATAATTTGTTTCCTCTTCAAGTAGCACTAAGTAGAGACTGTGGAAAAGCACTTTCATTGAAAGGGGTTGCCAAGCTTCCAAGAAATAACGTGTTTCCGAAATACCACCAAATATTTTTTTACCCAATCTTGATCATACGTGGTGGTAATGACAAGTACACAAATCCCACATGGCTCACCAAATTTTATTCTTCTAGGCTGAAGCGTTCGTTTCAAGTAGCAGTTTTTATTTTTAGGTTTCACTCTCTTCTCTCCTATATAGATAGACGATTTTGGAACTCTAAATGCAGCATGGTTTGTAGGAGCTCCTTGAAACTTGACAAAAAAAAAGTAGTTCTCAGTTTTGTCTCTATGGTTTGTTTCCTCTTCAAGTAGCCCTAAGCAGAGACTGTGGAAAAGCACTTTCATTGAAAGGGGTTGCCAAGCTTCTAAGAAATAACGAGTTTCTGAAATACCAGCGAATATTTTTTTACCCAATCTTGATGATACTTGGTGGTAATGGTCAGGACACAAATCCCACTTGGCTCACCAAATTCTGTTCTTCTAGGTTGAAGCGTTCGTCTATAGTAGCAGATTATATATGTAGGTTTCACTCTGTTCTCTCTTACATAGATAGATGAATTTGGAACTCTAAATCCAAAGTCGTTTGTAGTAGCTCTTTGAAACTTGACAAAATAAAGTAGTTCTCAGTTTTGTCTCTATTGTTTGTTTTCTCTTCAAGTAGCCCTAGGCACAGACTGTGGAAAAGCACTTTGGTTGAGAGGGGTTGCCAAGCTTCTAAGAAATAACGAGTTTCCGAAATAACAGCAAATATTTTTTTACCCAATCTTGATGATACGTGGTGGTAATGACAAGTACACAAATCCCACTTGGCTCACCAAATTTTGTTCTTCTAGGTTGAAGCGTTCATCTACAGTAGTCGTTTTTAAGTTTAGGTTTCCCTCTGTTCTCTCCTACATAGATAGATGAATTTGGAACTCTAAATCCAACATGGTTTGTAGTCGCTCTTTGAAACTTGACAAAAAAGTAGTTCTCCGTTTTGTCTCTATGATTTGTTTCCTCTTTAAGTAGCCCTAAGCAGAGACTGTGGAAAAGCACTTTCATTGAAAGGGGTTGCCAAGCTTCCAAGAAATTACGAGTTTCCGAAATACCAGCAAATATTTTTTAACCCAATCTTGATGATACTTGGTGGTAATGATCAGTACACAAATCCCATTGGCTCACCAAATTGTGTTCTTCTAGGTTGAAGCGTTCGTCTACAGCAGCAGTTTTTATATATAGGTTTCCCTCTGTTCTCTCCTATATAGATAGATGAATTTAGAACTCTAAATTCAACATGGTTTGTAGTAGCTCTTTGAATCTTGACAAAAAAAAGTAGTTCTCAGTTTTGTCTCTATGGTTTGTTTTCTCTTCTAGTAGCCATAAGCAGAGACTGTGGAAAAGCACTTTCATTGAAAGGGTTTGCCAAGCTTCCAAGAAATTACGAGTTTCCGAAATCCCACCAAATATTTTTTCACCCAATCTTGATGATACTTGGTGATAATGATCAGAACAAAAATCCCACTTGAATCACCAAATTGTGTTTTTCTAGGTTGAAGCGTTCGTTTACAGTAGCAGTTTTTGTTCTTAGATTTCACTCTGTTCTCTCCTATATAGATAGATGAATTTGGAACTCTAAATCCAACATGGTTTGTAGTAGCTCTTTGAAACTTGACAAAAAAAGTAGTTCTCAGTTTTGGCTCTATGGTTTGTTTCCTCTTCAAGTAGCCATAAGCAGAGACTGTGGAAAAGCACTCTCATTTAAAGGTGTTGCCAAGCTTCCAAGAAATAACGAGTTTCCGAAATACTAGCAAATATTTTTTCACACAATCTTGATGATACTTGGTGGTAGTGATCGGTACACAATCTCACTTGACTCTCCAAATTTTTTCTTCTAATTTGAAGAGTTCGTTTACTGTAGCAGTTTATATTTTTAGGTTTCCCTCTGTTCTCTCCTATATAGATAGATGAATTTGGAACTGTAAATCCAACATGGTTTGTAGTAGCTCTTTGAAACTTGGCAAAATTAAGGAGATCTCAGTTTTGTCTCTATGGTTTGTTTCCTCTTCAAATAGCCCTTTGCACACACTGTGGAAAAGCACTTTTATTGAGAGGGGTTGCCAAGCTCCTAAGAAATAACAAGTTTCCGAAATACCAGCAAATATTTTTTCACCCAATCTTAATGATACTTGGTGGTAATGATCATTACACAAATCCCACCTGGCTCACCAAATTTTGTTCTTCTATGTTGAAGCGTTCGTCTTCAGTAGCAGTTTTTATATTTAGGTTTCCCTGTGTTCTCTCCTATGTAGATAGATGAATTTGGAACAGTAAATCCAACATGGTTTGTAGTATCTCTTTGAAACTTTACAAAATAAAGTAGTTCTCAATTTTGTCTCTATGGTTTTTTTCTCTTCAAGTAGACCTAAGCAGAGACTATGGAAAACACTTTAATTGAGAGGGGTTTCCAAGCTTCTAAGAAATAATGAGTTTTCGAAATACCAGCAAATATTTTTTCACACAACCTTGATGATACTTGGTGGTAATGATCGGTACATAAATCTCACTTGACTCACCAAATTTTTTTTTCTAATTTGAATCGTTCGTTTACTCTAGCAGTTTATATTTTTAGTTGTCCCTCTGTTGTCTCCTATATAGATAGATGAATATGGAACTCTAAATCCAACATGGTTTGCAGTAGCTCTTTGAAACTTTACAAAATATAGTAGTTCTCAATTTTGTCTCTATGGTTTGTTTCCTCTTCAAGTAGACCTAAGCAGAGACTATGGAAAAGCCTTTTAATTGAGAGGGGTTTCCAAGCTTCTAAGAAATAACGAGTTTCCGAAATACCAGAAAATATTTTTTCACCCAAACTTGATGACACGTGGTGGTAATGACAAGTACACAAATCCCACATGGCTCACCAAATTATTTTCTTCTAGGTTGAAGAGTTCGTCTACAGTAGCAGTTTTTATACTTAGGTTTCAATCTGTTCTCTCCTATATATATATATAGATGAATTTGGAACTCTAAATCCAACATGGTTTGTAGTAGTTCTTTGAAACTTGACAAACTAATGGAGTTCTCAGTTTTGTCTGGATGGTTTATTTCCTCTTCCAATAGCCCAGGCACAGACTGTGGAAAAGCACGTTCATTGAGAGGGGTTGACGAGCTTCTAAGAAATAGCGAGTTTCCCAATACCAGCATATATTTGTTCACCCAATCTTGATGATACGTGGTGGTAATGATCAGTAAACAAATCCCACTTGGCTCACTAAATTGTGTTCTTCTAGGTTGAAGCGTACGTCCACAGTAGCTGTTTTTATATGTAGGTTTCACTCTGTTCTCTCATATAGATAGATCAATTTGGAACTATAATCCAACATGGTTTGTAGTAGCTCTTTGAAACATGACAAAATAAAGTATTTCTCAGTTTTGTCTCTATGGTTTGTTTCCTGTTCAAGTAGCCCTAGGCACAGACTGTGGAAAAGCACTTTCATTGAAAGGGGTTGCCAAGCTTCCAAGAAATAACGAGTTTCTGAAATACCTGCAATTATTTTTTCACCCAATCTTGATGATACTTGGTGGTAATGATCAGTACATAAATCCCACTTGGCTCACCAAATTGTGTTCTTCTAGTTTTAAGCGTTCGTCTACAGTTGCAATTTTTATATTATGTTTCACTCTGTTGTCTCCTATATAGATAGATGAATTTGGAACTCTAAATCCAAAGTCGTTTGTAGTAGCTCTTCGAAACTTGACAAAATAAAGTAGTTCTCAGTTTTGTCTCTATGGTTTGTTTCCTTTTCAAGTAGACCTAGGCACAGACTGTGGAAAAGCACTTTCATTGAAAGCGGTTGCCAAGCTTCCAAGAAATAACGAGTTTCCGAAATACAAGCAAATACTTTTTCACCGAATCTTGATGATAATTGGTGGTAATAATCAGTACACAAATACCACTGGGCTCACCAAATTTTGTTCTTCTAGGTTGAAGCGTTCGTTTACAGTAGCAGTTAATATTTTTAGGTTTCCCTCTGTTCTCTCCTATATTGATAGATGAATTTGGAACTCTAAATCCAACATGGTTTGTAGTAGCTTTTTGAAACTTGACAAAATAAATGAGTTCTCAGTAAACAAATCCCACTTGGCTCACCAAATTTTTTTCTTTTAGGTTGAAGCGTTCGTCTACAGTAGCAGTTTTTATATGTAGCTTTCAATCTGTTCTCTCATATAGATAGATCAATTTGGAACTCTAAATCCAACATGGTTTGTAGTAGCTCTTTGAAACTTGACAAAATAAAGTAGTTCTCAGTTTTGTCTCTATGGTTTGTTTCCTGTTCAAGTAGCCCTAGGCACAGACTGTGGAAAAGCACTTTCAGAGAGGGGTTGCCAAGCTTCCAAGAAATAACGAGTTTCCGAAATACCAGCAAATATTTTTTCACCCAATCTTGATGATAGTTGTGGTAATGATCAGTACATAAATCCCACTTTGCTCACCACATTGTGTTCTTCTAGGTTTAAGCCTTCGTCTACAGTAGCAATTTTTATATTTATATTTCCCTCTGTTCTCTCCTATATAGATAGATGAATTTGGAACTCTAAATCCAACATGGTTTGTAGTAGCTCTTTGAAACTTGGCAAAATAAAGCATTTCTCAGTTTTGTCTCTATGGTTCGTTTCCTCTTCATGTAGCCCTAGGCACAGACTGTGGAAAAGCACTTACATTGAGAGGGGTTGTCAAGCTTCTAAGAAATAACGATTTTCCGAAATACCAGCAAATATTTTTTCACCCAGTCTTAATGATACTTGGTGGTAATGATCAGTACACAAAAACCACTTGGCTCACCAAATTGTATTCTTCTATGTTGAAGCGTTCGTGTACAGTAGCAGATTTTATATGTAGGTTTCACTCTGTTCTCTCTTATATAGATAGATGAATTTGGAACTCTAAATCCAACGTCGTTTGTAGTAGCTCTTTGAAACTTGACCAAATAAAGGATTTCTCAGTTTTGTCTCTATAATTCGTTTCCTCTTCAAGTAGCCCTAAGCAATGACTGTGGAAAACCACTTTCAATGAAAGGGGTTGCCAAGCTTCCAAGAAATTACGCGTTTCCGAAATACCTGCAAATATATTTTCACCCGAAGTTGATGATACGTCTTGGTAATGACAAGTACTCAAACCCCACTTCTCTCACCAAATTTTCTTCTTCTAGTTTGAAGCGTTCGTCTTCAGTAGCAGTTTTTATATTTAGGTTTCACTCTGTTCTCTCCTATATAGATAGAATAATTTGGAACTCTTAATCCAACATGGTTTGTGGTAGCTCTTTGAAACTTGACAAAATTAAGGAGTTCTCAGTTTTGTCTCAATGGTTTGTTACCTCTTCAAGTATCCCTAGGCACAGACTGTGGAAAAGCACTTTCATTGAGAGGGATTGCCAAGCTTCTAAGAAATAAGGAGTTTCCTAAATACCAGCAGATATTTTTTCACCCAATCCTGATGATACTTGGTGGTAATGATCAGGACAGAAATCCCACTTTCCTCACCAAATTCTGTTCTTCTATGTTTAAGCGTTCATCTACAGTAGCAGTTTTTATTTTTAGGTTTCCCTCTGTTCTCTCCTATATAGATAGATGAATTTGGAACTCTAAATCCAACATGGTTTGTAGTAGCTCTTTGAAACTAAACAAAATAAAGGAGTTCTCAGTTTTGTATCTATGGTTTGTTTCCCCTACAAGTAGCCCTAAGCAGAGACTGTGGAAATGCACTTTCATTGACAGGGTTAGCCAAGCTTCCAAGAAATTACGAGTTTCTGAAATAGCAGCAAATATTTTTTAACCCAATCTGGATGATACATTGTGGTAATGACAAGTAAACAAAACCCACTTGGCTCAACAAATTTTGTTCTACTAGATTGAAGCGTTCGTTTACAGTAGCAGTTTTTATTTTTAGGTTTCCCTCTGTTCTCTTCTATATAGATAGATGACTTTGGAACTCTAAATCAACCATGGTTTGTAGTAGCTATTTGAAACTTGAAAAAAAAACTAGTTCTCAGTTTTGTCTTTATGATTTCTTTCCTCTTCAAGTAGCCCTTAGCAGAGACTGTGGAAAAGCACTTTCATTGAAAGGGGTTGCCAAGCTTCCAAGAAATAACGAGTTTCCGAAACACCAGCAATTATTTTTTTCACCAAATCTTGATGATACGTGGTGGTAATGATCGGTACACATATCCCACTTGTCTCAACAAATTTTGTTCTTTTAGTTTGAAGAGTTCATTTACTGTAGCAGTTTTTATTTTTAGGTTTTCCTCTGTTCTCTCCTGTATAGATAGATGAATTTGGAACTCTAAATCCAACATGGTTAGTAGTAGCTCTTTGAAACTTGACAAAATAAAAAAGTTCTCAGTTTTGTCTCTATGGTTTGTTTCCCCTTCAAGTAGCCCTAGGCACAGACTGTGGAAAAGCACTTTCATTCAGAGTTGTTGCCAAGCTTCTAAGAAATAAGGAGTTTCAGAAAAACAAGCAAATATTTTTTCACCCAATCTTGATTATACGTGGTCGTAATGACAAGTACACAAATTTTACTTGGCTCAACAAATTTTGTTCTTCTAGGTTGAAGCGTTCGTTTACAATAGCAGTTTTTATTTTTAGGTTTCACTATGTTCTCTCCTATATGGATAGATGAATTTGGAACTCTAAATCCAACCTGGTTTGTAGTAGCTCTTTGAAATTTGACAAAATAAAGGAGTTCTCAGTTTTATCTCTATGATTTGTTTCCCCTTCAAGTAGCCCTAAGCAGAGACTGTGGAAAAGCACTTTCATTGACAGGGTTTGCCAAGCTTCCAAGATATTACGAGTTTCCGAAATACCAGCAAATATTTTTTAACCCAATCTGGATGATACGTGGTGGTAATGACAAGTACACAAATCCCACTTGGCTCACCAAATTTTGTTCTTCTAGGTTGAAGCGTTCATTTACTGTAGCATTTTTTTTATTTTTAGGTTTTACTCTGTTCTCTCCTATATAGATAGATGAATTTGGAACTCTAAATCCAACATGGTTTGTAGTAGCTCTTTGAAACTTGACAAAATAAAGGAGTTCTCAGTTTTGTCTCTATGGTTTGTTGCCCCTTCAAGTAGCCCTAGGCACAGACTGTGGAAACGCACTTTCATTGAGAGGGGATTGCCAAGCTTCTAAGAAATAACGAGATTCCTAAAAACCAGCAAATATTTTTTCTCCAAATCTTGATGATACGTGGTGGTAATGACAAGTACACAAATTTTACATGGCTCAACAAATTTTGTTCTTCTAGTTTGAAGCGTTCGTTTACAATAGCAGTTTTATTTTTAGGTTTCACAATATTCTCTCCTATGTAGATAGATGAATTTGGAACTCTAAATCCAACATGGTTTCTAGTAGCTCTTTGAAACTTGACAAAATAAAGGAGTTCTCAGTTTTGTCTCTATGGTTTGTTTCCCCTTCAAGTAGCCCTAGGCACAGACTGTGGAAACGCACTTTCATTGAGACGGGTTGCCAAGCTTCTAAGAAATAACGAGTTTCCTAAAAACCAGCCAATATTTTTTCACCCAATCTTGATGATACTTGGTTGTAATAATAAGTACACTAATCCCACTTGGCTCACCAAATTTTGTTCTTCTAGGTTGAAGCGTTCGTCTACAATAGCAGTTTTTATGTTTAGGTTTCACTCTGTTCTCTCCTATGTAGATAGATGAATTTGGAACTCTAAATCCAACATGGTATGTAGTAGCTCTTTGAAACTTGACAAAATAAAGGAGTTCTCATTTTTTTCTCTATAATTTCTTTCCTCTTCAAGTAGCCCTGGAAGAGACTGTGGAAAAGCACTTTCATTGACAGGGGTTGCCAAGCTTCCAAGAAATTATGAGTTTCCGAAATACCAGCAAATATTTTTTCACCCAATCTGGATGATACGTGGTGGTAATGACAAGGACGCAAATCCCACTTGGCTCACCAAATATTGTTCCTCTATGTTGAAGCGTTCATTTACTGCAGCAGTTTTTATTTTTAGGTTTTCCTCTGTTCTCTCCTATATAGACAGATGAATTTGGAACTCTAAATCCAACATGGTTTGTTGTAGCTTTTTGAAACTTGACAAAATAAAGGAGTTCTCAGTTTTGTCTTTTTGGTTTGTTTCCCATTCAAGTAGCCCTAAGATCAGACTGTGGAAAAGCACTTTCATTGAGAGGGGTTACCAAGCTTCTAAGAAATAACGAGTTTCTGAAATACCAGCAAATATTTTTTCACCCAATCTTTATGATACGTTGTGGTAATGACAAGTACACAAATCCTACTTGGCTCAAGAAATTTTGTTCTTCTAGGTTGAAGCGTTCATTTTCAATAGCAGTTTTTATTTTTAGGTTTCACTCTGTTCCTCCTATATAGATAGATGAATTTGGAACTCTAAATCAAACATGGTTTCTAGTAGCTCTTTGAAACTTGACACAATAAAGGAGTTCTCAGTTTTGTCTCTATGGTTTGTTTCCTCTTCAAGTAGACCTAGGCACAGACTGTGGAAAATCACTTTCATTGAGAGGGGTTGCCAAGCTTCTAAGAAATAACGAGTTTCCGAAATAAAAGCAAATATTTTTTCTCCCAATCTTGATGATACTTGGTGGTAACGACAAGTACACAAATCCCACTTGGCTCACCAAATTTTGTTCTTCTATGTTGAAGCGTTCGTTTACATTAGCAGTTTTTATTTTTAGGATTCACTCTGTTCTCTCCTATATAGATAGATGAATTTGGAACTCTAAATCCAACATGGTTTGTAGTAGATCTTTGAAACTTGACAAAATAAAGGAGTTCTCAGTTTTGTCTCTATGGTTTGTTTCCCCTTCAAGTAGCCCTAGGCACAGACTGTGGAAAAGCACTTTCATTGAGAGGTGTTGCCAAGGTTCTAAGAAATAACGAGTTTCCGAAAAACCAGCAAATATTTTTTCACCCAATCTTTTGATACGTGGGGGTAATGACAAGTACACAAATTTTACTTGGCTCAACATATTTTGTTCTTCTAGGTTGAAGCGTTCGTTTACAATATGAGTTTTTATTTTTAGGTTTCACTATGTTCTCTCCTATATAGATAGATGAATTTGGAACTCTAAATAAAACATGGTTTCTAGTAGCTCTTTGAAACTTGACAAAATAAAGGAGTTCTCAGTTTTGTCTCTATGGTTTGTTTCCTCTTCAAGTAGCCCTAGGCACAGACTGTGGAAAATCAATTTCATTGAGTGGGGTTGCCAAGCTTCTAAGAAATAATGAGTTTCCTAAATACCAGCAAATATTTTTTCACCCAATCTTGATGATACTTGGTGGTAATGACAAGTACACAAATCCCACTTGGCTCACAAAACTTTGTTCTTCTAGGTTGAAGCGTTCGTTTAGAGTAGCAGTTTTTATTTTTAGGTTACCCTCTGTTCTCTCCTATATAGATAGATGACTTTGGAACTCTAAATCAACCAAGGTTTGTAGTAGCTCTTTGAAACTTGAAAAAAAAAACTAGTTTTCAGTTTTGTCTTTATGATTTGATTCCTCTTCTAGTAGCCCTAGGCACAGACTGTGGAAAATCACTTTCATTGCGAGGGGTTGCCAAGCTTCTAAGAAATAACGAGTTTCTGAAATACCAGCAAATATTTTTTCACCCAATCTTCATGATACTTGGTGGTAATGAGCAGTACACAAATCCCACTTGGCTCACCAAATTTTGTTCTTCTAGGTTGAAGCGTTCGTCTAGAGTAGCAGTTTTTATGTTTAGGTTTCACTCTGTTCTCTCCTATGTAGATAGATGAATTGGGAACTCTAAATCCAACATGGTTTGTAGTAGCTCTTTGAAACTTGACAAAATAAAGGAGTTCTCAGTTTTGTCTCTATAATTTCTTTCCTCTTCAAGTAGCCCTAAGAAAGACTGTGGAAAAGCACTTTCATTGACAGGGGTTGCCAAGCTAACAAGAAATTATGAGTTTCCGAAATACCAGCAAATATTTTTTCACCCAGTCTGGATGATACGTGGTGGTAATGACAAGTACACAAATCCCACTTGGCTCACCAAATTTTGTTCTTCTAGGTTGAAGCGTTCGTTTCAAGTAGCAGTTTTTCTTTTTAGCTTTCACTCTGTTCTCTCCTATATAGATAGATGAATTTGGAACTCTAAATCCAACATGGTTTGTAGTAGTTCTTTGAAACTTGACAAATAAATAGTTCTCAATTTTGTCTCTATGCTTTGTTTCCTCTTCAAGTAGCCCTAAGCAGAGACTGTGGAAAAGCACTTTCATTGAATGGGGTTGCCAAGCTTCCAAGAAATAACGAGTTTCTGAAACACCAGCAAATATTTTTTCACCCAATCTTGATGATACTTGGTGGAAATGATCGGTACACAAATCCCACATGGCTCACCAAATTTTGTTCTTCTAGGTTGAAGCGTTCATCTACAGTATGAGTTTTTATGTTTAGGTTTCACTCTTTTCTCTTCTATGTAGATAGATGAATTTGGTACTCTAAATCCAACATGGTTTGTAGTAGCTCTTTGAAACTTGACAAAATAAAGGAGTTCTCAAATTTCTCTCTATGGTTTGTTTCCTCTTCAAGTATCCCTAAGCAGAGACTGTTGAAAAGCACTTTCATTGAAAGGGGTTGCAAAGCTTCCAAGAAATTACGAGTTTCCGAAATACCAGCAAATATTTTTTCACCCAAATCTGGATGATACCTGGTGGTAATGACAAGGACACAAATCCCACTTGGCTCATCAAATTTTCTTCTTCTAGGTTGAAGCGTTGGTCTACAGTAGTCCTTTTTGTATTTAGGTTTCCCTCTGTTCACTCCTATATAGATAGATTAATTTGGAACTCTAAATTCAACATGGTTTGTAGTCGCTCTTAGAAACTTGACAAAAAAAAAAGTAGTTCTCAGTTTTGTCTCTATGGTTTGTTTCCTCTTCAAGTAGCCCTAAGCAGAGACTGTGGAAAAGCACTTTCATTAAAAAGGGTTGCCAAGCTTCCTATAAATTACGAGTTTCAGAAATAGCAGCAAATATTTTTTCACCCAATCTTGATGATACGTGGTGGTAATGACAAGTACACAAATTCCACTTGCCTCTAAAAATTTTGTTCTTCTAGGAGGAAGCGTTCGTTTACAGTGCAGTTTTTATTTTTGGTTTCACTCTGTTCTCTCCTATATACATAGATGAATTTGGAACTCTAAATCCAACATGGTTTGTAGTAGCTCTTTGAAACTTGACAAAATAAAGGAGTTCTCAGTTTTGTCTCTATGTTTTGTTTCCCCTTCAAGTAGCCCAAGGCACACACTGTGGAAATGCACTTTCATTGAGAGGGATTGCCAAGCTTCCAAGAAATAACGAGTTTCCGAAATACCAGCAAATATTTTTTCACCCAATCTTGATGATACTTGGTGGTAATGATCGGTACACAAATCCCACTTGACACACCACATTTTGGTCTTCTAGGTTGAAGCGTTCGTTTACAGAAGCAGTTTATATTTTCAGGTTTCCCTCTCTTCTCTCCTATATAGATAGATGAATTTGGAACTCTAAATCCAACATGGTTTGTAGTAGCTCTTTGAAACTTGACAAAATAAAGGAGTTTTCAGTTTTGTCGCTATGGTTTGTTTCCTCTTCAAGTAGCCCTAGGCACAGACTGTGGAAAAGCACTTTCATTGAGAGAGGTTGCAAAGCTTCTAAGAAATAACGAGTTTCCAAAATACCAGCAAATATTTTTTTACCCAAACTTGATGATACTTGGTGGTAATGATCAGTACACAACTCCAATTTGGCTCACCAAATTTTGTTCTTCTAGGTTGAAGCGTTCGTCTACAGTACTCGTTTTTATTTTAGGTTTTCCTCTGTTCTCTACTATATAGATAGATGAATTTGGAACTCTAAATCCAACATGGTTTGTAGTAGCTCTCTGAAACTTGACAAAATAAAGGAGTTCTCAGTTTTGTCGCTATGGTTTGTTTTTTCTTCAATTAGCCCTAAGCAGAGACTGTGGAAAAGCACTTTAATTAAAAAGGGTTGCCAAGCTTCCTATAAATTACGAGTTTCCGAAATACCAGCAAATATTTTTTCACCCAATCTTGATGATACTTGGTGGAAATGACAAGTACACAAATCCCACTTGGCTCACCAAATTTTGTTCTTCTAGGTTGAAGCGTTCGTCTACAGTAGTCGTTTTTATATTTAGTTTTCCCTCTGTTCTCTCCTATATAGATAGATTAATTTGGAACTCTAAATCCAACATTATTTGTAGTCGCTCTTTGAAACTTAACAAAAAAAAAGTAGTTCTCAGTTTTGTCTCTACGGTTTGTTTCCTCTTCAAGTAGCCCTAAGTAGAGACTGTGGAATAGCACTTTCATTGAAAGGGGTTGCCAAGCTTCCAAGAAATAACGAGTTTCTGAAACACCAGCAAATATTTTTTCACCCAATCTTGATGATACTTGGTGGTAATGATCGGTACACAAATCCCACATGGCTCACCAAATTTTGTTCTTCTAGGTTGAAGCGTTCATCTACAGTATGAGTTTTTATGTTTAGGTTTCACTCTTTTCTCTTCTATGTAGATAGATAATTTGGAACTCTAAATCCAACATGGTTGTAGTAGCTCTTTGAAACTTGACAAAATAAAGGAGTTCTCAAATTTCTCTCTATGGTTTGTTTCCTCTTCAAGTAGCCCTAAGCAGAGACTGTGGAAAAGCACTTTCATTGAAAGGGGTTGCCAAGCTTCCAAGAAATTACAAGTTTCCGAAATACCAGCAAATATTTTTTCACCCAAATCTGGATGATATCTGGTGGTAATGACAAGGACACAAATCCCACTTGGCTCATCAAATTTTGTTCTTCTAGGTTGAAGCGTTGGTCTACAGTAGTCGTTTTTATATTTAGGTTTCCCTCTGTTCACTCCTATATAGATAGATTAATTTGGAACTCTAAATCCAACATGGTTTTTAGTCGCTCTTTGAAACTTGACAAAAAAAAAAGTAGTTCTCAGTTTTGTCTCTATGGTTTGTTTCCTCTTCAAGTAGCCCTAAGCAGAGACTGTGGAAAAGCACTTTCATTAAAAAGGGTTGCCAAGCTTCCTATAAATTATGAGTTTCAGAAATAGCAGCAAATATTTCTTCACCCAATCTTGATGATACGTGGTGGTAATGACAAGTAAACAAATTCCACTTGCCTCTAAAAATTTTGTTCTTCTAGGAGGAAGCGTTCGTTTACAGTGCAGTTTTTATTTTTGGTTTCACTCTGTTCTCTCCTATATATATAGATGAATTTGGAACTCTAAATCCAACATGGTTTGTAGTAGCTCTTTGAAAGTTGACAAAATAAAGGAGTTCTCAGTTTTGTCTCTATGTTTTGTTTCCCCTTCAAGTAGCCCAAGGCACAGACTGTGAAATGCACTTTCATTGAGAGGGGTTGCCAAGCTTCCAAGAAATAACGAGTTTCCGAAATACCAGCAAATATTTTTTCACCCAATCTTGATGATACTTGGTGGTAATGATCCGTACACAAATCCCACTTGACACACCACATTTTGGTCTTCTAGGTTGAAGCGTTCGTTTACAGAAGCAGTTTATATTTTCAGGTTTCCCTCTCTTCTCTCCTATATAGATAGATGAATTTGGAACTCTAAATCCAACATGGTTTGTAGTAGCTCTTTGAAACTTGACAAAATAAAGGAGTTCTCAGTTTTGTCGCTATGGTTTGTTTCCTCTTCAAGTAGCCCTAGGCACAGACTGTGGAAAAGCACTTTCATTGAGAGAGGTTGCAAAGCTTCTAAGAAATAACGAGTTTCCGAAATACCAGAAAATATTTTTTTACCCAATCTTGATGATACGTGGTGGTAATGACAAGTACACAACTCCAATTTGGCTCACAAAATTTTGTTCTTCTAGGTTGAAGTGTTCGGCTACAGTAGTCGTTTTTATATTTAGGTTTTCCTCTGTTCTCTCCTATATAGATAGATTAATTTGGAACTCTAAATCCAACATGGTTTGTAGTTGCTCTTTGAAACTTGACAAAAAAATGTAGTTCTCAGTTTTGTCTCTATGGTTTGTTTTTTCTTCAATTAGCCCTAAGCAGAGACTGTGGAAAAGCACTTTCATTAAAAAGGGTTGCCACGCTTCCAAGAAATAACAAGTTTCCGAAATACCAGCAAATATTTTTTCACCCAATCTTGATGATACGTGGTGGTAATGACAAGTACACAAATCCCACTTGGCTCCTCAAATTTTGTTCTTCTAGGTGGAAGCATTCGTTTACACTTGCAGTTTTTATTTTTGGTTTCACTCTCTTCTCTCCTATATAGATAGATGAAGTTGGAACTCTAAATCCAACATGGTTTGTAGTAGCTCTTTGAAACTTGACAAAATAAAGGAGTTCAAAGTTTTGTCTCTATGGTTTGTTTCCCCTTCAAATAGCCCTAGGCACAGACTGTGGAAATGCCCTTTCATTGAGAGGGGTTGCCAAGGTTCTAAGAAATAACGAGTTTCCGAAAAACCAGCAAATATTTTTTCACCCAATCTTTTGATACGTGGGGGTAATGACAAGTACACAAATTTTACTTGGCTCAACATATTTTGTTCTTCTAGGTTGAAGCGTTCGTTTACAATATGAGTTTTTATTTTTAGGTTTCACTATGTTCTCTCCTATATAGATAGATGAATTTGGAACTCTAAATAAAACATGGTTTCTAGTAGCTCTTTGAAACTTGACAAAATAAAGGAGTTCTCAGTTTTGTCTCTATGGTTTGTTTCCTCTTCAAGTAGCCCTAGGCACAGACTGTGGAAAATCAATTTCATTGAGTGGGGTTGCCAAGCTTCTAAGAAATAATGAGTTTCCTAAATACCAGCAAATATTTTTTCACCCAATCTTGATGATACTTGGTGGTAATGACAAGTACACAAATCCCACTTGGCTCACAAAACTTTGTTCTTCTAGGTTGAAGCGTTCGTTTAGAGTAGCAGTTTTTATTTTTAGGTTACCCTCTGTTCTCTCCTATATAGATAGATGACTTTGGAACTCTAAATCAACCAAGGTTTGTAGTAGCTCTTTGAAACTTGAAAAAAAAAAACTAGTTTTCAGTTTTGTCTTTATGATTTGATTCCTCTTCTAGTAGCCCTAGGCACAGACTGTGGAAAATCACTTTCATTGCGAGGGGTTGCCAAGCTTCTAAGAAATAACGAGTTTCTGAAATACCAGCAAATATTTTTTCACCCAATCTTCATGATACTTGGTGGTAATGAGCAGTACACAAATCCCACTTGGCTCACCAAATTTTGTTCTTCTAGGTTGAAGCGTTCGTCTAGAGTAGCAGTTTTTATGTTTAGGTTTCACTCTGTTCTCTCCTATGTAGATAGATGAATTGGGAACTCTAAATCCAACATGGTTTGTAGTAGCTCTTTGAAACTTGACAAAATAAAGGAGTTCTCAGTTTTGTCTCTATAATTTCTTTCCTCTTCAAGTAGCCCTAAGAAAGACTGTGGAAAAGCACTTTCATTGACAGGGGTTGCCAAGCTAACAAGAAATTATGAGTTTCCGAAATACCAGCAAATATTTTTTCACCCAGTCTGGATGATACGTGGTGGTAATGACAAGTACACAAATCCCACTTGGCTCACCAAATTTTGTTCTTCTAGGTTGAAGCGTTCGTTTCAAGTAGCAGTTTTTCTTTTTAGCTTTCACTCTGTTCTCTCCTATATAGATAGATGAATTTGGAACTCTAAATCCAACATGGTTTGTAGTAGTTCTTTGAAACTTGACAAATAAATAGTTCTCAATTTTGTCTCTATGCTTTGTTTCCTCTTCAAGTAGCCCTAAGCAGAGACTGTGGAAAAGCACTTTCATTGAATGGGGTTGCCAAGCTTCCAAGAAATAACGAGTTTCTGAAACACCAGCAAATATTTTTTCACCCAATCTTGATGATACTTGGTGGAAATGATCGGTACACAAATCCCACATGGCTCACCAAATTTTGTTCTTCTAGGTTGAAGCGTTCATCTACAGTATGAGTTTTTATGTTTAGGTTTCACTCTTTTCTCTTCTATGTAGATAGATGAATTTGGTACTCTAAATCCAACATGGTTTGTAGTAGCTCTTTGAAACTTGACAAAATAAAGGAGTTCTCAAATTTCTCTCTATGGTTTGTTTCCTCTTCAAGTATCCCTAAGCAGAGACTGTTGAAAAGCACTTTCATTGAAAGGGGTTGCAAAGCTTCCAAGAAATTACGAGTTTCCGAAATACCAGCAAATATTTTTTCACCCAAATCTGGATGATACCTGGTGGTAATGACAAGGACACAAATCCCACTTGGCTCATCAAATTTTCTTCTTCTAGGTTGAAGCGTTGGTCTACAGTAGTCCTTTTTGTATTTAGGTTTCCCTCTGTTCACTCCTATATAGATAGATTAATTTGGAACTCTAAATTCAACATGGTTTGTAGTCGCTCTTAGAAACTTGACAAAAAAAAAAGTAGTTCTCAGTTTTGTCTCTATGGTTTGTTTCCTCTTCAAGTAGCCCTAAGCAGAGACTGTGGAAAAGCACTTTCATTAAAAAGGGTTGCCAAGCTTCCTATAAATTACGAGTTTCAGAAATAGCAGCAAATATTTTTTCACCCAATCTTGATGATACGTGGTGGTAATGACAAGTACACAAATTCCACTTGCCTCTAAAAATTTTGTTCTTCTAGGAGGAAGCGTTCGTTTACAGTGCAGTTTTTATTTTTGGTTTCACTCTGTTCTCTCCTATATACATAGATGAATTTGGAACTCTAAATCCAACATGGTTTGTAGTAGCTCTTTGAAACTTGACAAAATAAAGGAGTTCTCAGTTTTGTCTCTATGTTTTGTTTCCCCTTCAAGTAGCCCAAGGCACACACTGTGGAAATGCACTTTCATTGAGAGGGATTGCCAAGCTTCCAAGAAATAACGAGTTTCCGAAATACCAGCAAATATTTTTTCACCCAATCTTGATGATACTTGGTGGTAATGATCGGTACACAAATCCCACTTGACACACCACATTTTGGTCTTCTAGGTTGAAGCGTTCGTTTACAGAAGCAGTTTATATTTTCAGGTTTCCCTCTCTTCTCTCCTATATAGATAGATGAATTTGGAACTCTAAATCCAACATGGTTTGTAGTAGCTCTTTGAAACTTGACAAAATAAAGGAGTTTTCAGTTTTGTCGCTATGGTTTGTTTCCTCTTCAAGTAGCCCTAGGCACAGACTGTGGAAAAGCACTTTCATTGAGAGAGGTTGCAAAGCTTCTAAGAAATAACGAGTTTCCAAAATACCAGCAAATATTTTTTTACCCAAACTTGATGATACTTGGTGGTAATGATCAGTACACAACTCCAATTTGGCTCACCAAATTTTGTTCTTCTAGGTTGAAGCGTTCGTCTACAGTACTCGTTTTTATTTTAGGTTTTCCTCTGTTCTCTACTATATAGATAGATGAATTTGGAACTCTAAATCCAACATGGTTTGTAGTAGCTCTCTGAAACTTGACAAAATAAAGGAGTTCTCAGTTTTGTCGCTATGGTTTGTTTTTTCTTCAATTAGCCCTAAGCAGAGACTGTGGAAAAGCACTTTAATTAAAAAGGGTTGCCAAGCTTCCTATAAATTACGAGTTTCCGAAATACCAGCAAATATTTTTTCACCCAATCTTGATGATACTTGGTGGAAATGACAAGTACACAAATCCCACTTGGCTCACCAAATTTTGTTCTTCTAGGTTGAAGCGTTCGTCTACAGTAGTCGTTTTTATATTTAGTTTTCCCTCTGTTCTCTCCTATATAGATAGATTAATTTGGAACTCTAAATCCAACATTATTTGTAGTCGCTCTTTGAAACTTAACAAAAAAAAAGTAGTTCTCAGTTTTGTCTCTACGGTTTGTTTCCTCTTCAAGTAGCCCTAAGTAGAGACTGTGGAATAGCACTTTCATTGAAAGGGGTTGCCAAGCTTCCAAGAAATAACGAGTTTCTGAAACACCAGCAAATATTTTTTCACCCAATCTTGATGATACTTGGTGGTAATGATCGGTACACAAATCCCACATGGCTCACCAAATTTTGTTCTTCTAGGTTGAAGCGTTCATCTACAGTATGAGTTTTTATGTTTAGGTTTCACTCTTTTCTCTTCTATGTAGATAGATAATTTGGAACTCTAAATCCAACATGGTTGTAGTAGCTCTTTGAAACTTGACAAAATAAAGGAGTTCTCAAATTTCTCTCTATGGTTTGTTTCCTCTTCAAGTAGCCCTAAGCAGAGACTGTGGAAAAGCACTTTCATTGAAAGGGGTTGCCAAGCTTCCAAGAAATTACAAGTTTCCGAAATACCAGCAAATATTTTTTCACCCAAATCTGGATGATATCTGGTGGTAATGACAAGGACACAAATCCCACTTGGCTCATCAAATTTTGTTCTTCTAGGTTGAAGCGTTGGTCTACAGTAGTCGTTTTTATATTTAGGTTTCCCTCTGTTCACTCCTATATAGATAGATTAATTTGGAACTCTAAATCCAACATGGTTTTTAGTCGCTCTTTGAAACTTGACAAAAAAAAAAGTAGTTCTCAGTTTTGTCTCTATGGTTTGTTTCCTCTTCAAGTAGCCCTAAGCAGAGACTGTGGAAAAGCACTTTCATTAAAAAGGGTTGCCAAGCTTCCTATAAATTATGAGTTTCAGAAATAGCAGCAAATATTTCTTCACCCAATCTTGATGATACGTGGTGGTAATGACAAGTAAACAAATTCCACTTGCCTCTAAAAATTTTGTTCTTCTAGGAGGAAGCGTTCGTTTACAGTGCAGTTTTTATTTTTGGTTTCACTCTGTTCTCTCCTATATATATAGATGAATTTGGAACTCTAAATCCAACATGGTTTGTAGTAGCTCTTTGAAAGTTGACAAAATAAAGGAGTTCTCAGTTTTGTCTCTATGTTTTGTTTCCCCTTCAAGTAGCCCAAGGCACAGACTGTGAAATGCACTTTCATTGAGAGGGGTTGCCAAGCTTCCAAGAAATAACGAGTTTCCGAAATACCAGCAAATATTTTTTCACCCAATCTTGATGATACTTGGTGGTAATGATCCGTACACAAATCCCACTTGACACACCACATTTTGGTCTTCTAGGTTGAAGCGTTCGTTTACAGAAGCAGTTTATATTTTCAGGTTTCCCTCTCTTCTCTCCTATATAGATAGATGAATTTGGAACTCTAAATCCAACATGGTTTGTAGTAGCTCTTTGAAACTTGACAAAATAAAGGAGTTCTCAGTTTTGTCGCTATGGTTTGTTTCCTCTTCAAGTAGACCTAGGCACAGAATGTGGAAAAGCACTTTCATTGAGAGAGGTTGCAAAGCTTCTAAGAAATAACGAGTTTCCGAAATACCAGAAAATATTTTTTTACCCAATCTTGATGATACGTGGTGGTAATGACAAGTACACAACTCCAATTTGGCTCACAAAATTTTGTTCTTCTAGGTTGAAGTGTTCGGCTACAGTAGTCGTTTTTATATTTAGGTTTTCCTCTGTTCTCTCCTATATAGATAGATTAATTTGGAACTCTAAATCCAACATGGTTTGTAGTTGCTCTTTGAAACTTGACAAAAAAATGTAGTTCTCAGTTTTGTCTCTATGGTTTGTTTTTTCTTCAATTAGCCCTAAGCAGAGACTGTGGAAAAGCACTTTCATTAAAAAGGGTTGCCACGCTTCCAAGAAATAACAAGTTTCCGAAATACCAGCAAATATTTTTTCACCCAATCTTGATGATACGTGGTGGTAATGACAAGTACACAAATCCCACTTGGCTCCTCAAATTTTGTTCTTCTAGGTGGAAGCATTCGTTTACACTTGCAGTTTTTATTTTTGGTTTCACTCTCTTCTCTCCTATATAGATAGATGAAGTTGGAACTCTAAATCCAACATGGTTTGTAGTAGCTCTTTGAAACTTGACAAAATAAAGGAGTTCAAAGTTTTGTCTCTATGGTTTGTTTCCCCTTCAAATAGCCCTAGGCACAGACTGTGGAAATGCCCTTTCATTGAGAGGGGTTGCCAAGCTTCTAAAAAATGACGATTACCGAAAAACCAGCAAATATTTTTTCAAAAAAACCTTGATGATACTTGGTGGTAATGATCAGTAAACAAATACCACTTGTCTCACCAAATTTTGTTCTTCTAGGTTGAAGCGTTCGTCTACAGTACTCGTTTTTATTTTAGGTTTTCCTCTGTTCTTTACTATATAGATAGATGAATTTGGAACTCTAAATCCAACATGGTTTGTAGTAGCTCTCTGAAACTTGACAAAATAAAGGAGTTCTCAGTTTTGTCTCTATGGTTGTTTCCTCTTCATGTATCCCTAGGCACAGACTGTGGAAAACCAGTTTCATTGAGAGGGGTTGCCAAGCTTCCAAGAAATAACGAGTTTCCGAAATACCAGCAAATATTTTTTCACCCAATCTTGATGATACTTGGTGGTAATGATCAGTACAGAAATCCCACTTGTCTCACCAAATTTTGTTCTTCTAGGTTGAAGCGTTCGTCTACAGTAGCAGTTTTTATGTTTAGGTTTCACTCTGTTCTCTCCTATGTAGATAGATGAATTTGGAACTCTAAATCCAACATGGTTTGTAGTAGCTCTTTGAAACTTGACAAAATAAAGGAGTTCTCAGTTTTGTCTCTATAATTTCTTTCCTCTTTAAGTAGCCCATACAGAGATTGTGGAAAAGCATTTTCATTGAAAGGGGTTGCCACGCTTCCAAGAAATTACGAATTTACGAAATACCATCAAATATTTTTTCACCCAATCTTGATGATACGTGGTGGTAATGATCATTACACAAATCCTACTTGGCTCACCAAATTTTTTTCCTCTCGGTTGAAGCGTTCGTTTACAGCAGCAGTTCTTATTTTTAGTTTTCCCTCTGTTCTCTCCTATATAGATAGATGAATTTGGAACACTTAATCCAACATGGTTTGTAGTAGCACTTTGAAAGTTGACAAAATAAAGGAGTTCTCACTTTTGTCTCAATGGTTTGTTTCCTATTCAGGTAGCCCTAGGCACAGACTGTGGAAAAGCACTTTCATTGAGAGTGGTGGCCAAGCTTCTAAAAATAACGAGTTTCCGAAAAACCAGCAAATATTTTTTCACCCAATCTTGATGAAACTTGGTGGTAATGATCAGTACACAAATACCACTTGGCTCACCAAATTATGTTCTTCTAGGTTGAAGCGTTCGTCTACAGTAGCAGTTTTTATGTTTAGGTTTCACTCTGTTCTCTCCTATGTAGATAGATGAATTTGGAACTCTAAATCCAACATGGTTTGTAGTAGCTCTTTGAAACTTGACAAAATAATGGAGTTCTCAGTTTTGTCTCTATAATTTGTTTCCTCTTCAAGTAGCCCTAAGGAGAGACTGTGGAAAAGCACTTTCATTGAAAGGGGTTGCAAGCTTCCAGGAAATTACGAGTTTCAGAAATACCAGCATGTATTGTTTCACCAATCTTGATGATACTTGGTTTTAAACATCGGTACACAAATCCCACTTGACTCACCAAATTTTGGTCTTTTAGTTTGAAGCGTTCGTTTACAGTAGCAGTTTATATTCTCAGGGTTCGCTCTGTTCTCTCCTATATAGATAGATGAATTTGGAACTCTAAATCCAACATGGTTTGTAGTAGCTCTTTGAAACTTGACAAAATAAAGGAATTCTAAGTTTTGTCTCTATAATTTGTTTCCTCTTCAAGTAGCCCTATGCAGAAACTGTGGAAAAGCACTTTCATTGAAAGGGGTTGCCAAGCTTCCAAGAAATTACGAGTTTCCGAAATACCAGCAAATATTTTATCACCCAATCTTGATGATACGTGATGGTAATGACAAGTACACAAATCCCACTTGGGTCACCAAATTTAGTTCTTCTAGGTTGAAGCATTCGTTGACAGTAGCAGTTTTTATTTTTAGGTTTCCCTGTGTTCTCTCCTATATAGATAGATGACTTTGGAACTCTAAATCAACCATGGTTTGTAGTAGCTCTTTGAAACTTGAAAAAAAAACTAGTTCTCAGTTTTGTCTTTATGATTTGTTTCCTATTCAAGTAGCCCTAAGCAGAGACTGTGGAAAAGCACTTTCATTGAAAGGGGTTGCCAAGCGTCCAAGAAATTACGAGTTTCCGAAATACCAGCAAATATATTTTCACCCAATCTTGTTGATACGTGGTGGTAATGATCGGTACACAAATCCCACTTGGCTCACCAAATTTTGTTCTTCTAGGTTGAAGCGTTCATTTACTGTAGCAGTTTTTATTTTTAGGTTTTCCTCTGTTCTCTCCTATATAGATAGATGAATTTGGAACTCTAAATCCAACATGGTTTGTAGTAGATATTTGAAACTTGACAAAATAAAGGAGTTCTCAGTTTTGTCTCTATGGATTGTTTCCCCTTCAAGTAGCCCTAGGCACAGACTGTGGAAAAGCACTTTCATTGAGAGGTGTTGCCAAGGTTCTAAGAAATAACGAGTTTCCGAAAAACCAGCAAATATTTTTTCACCCAATCTTGATGATACGTGGGGATAATGACAAGTACACAAATTTGACTTGGCTCAACAAATTTTGTTCTTCTAGGTTGAAGCGTTCGTTTACAATATGAGTTTTTATTTTTAGGTTTCACTATGTTCTCTCCTATATAGATAGATGAATTTGGAACCCTAAATAAAACATGGTTTCTAGTAGCTCTTTGAAACTTGACAAAATAAAGGATTTCTCAGTTTTGTCTCTATGGTTTGTTGCCTCGTCAAGTAGTCCTAGGCACAGACTGTGGAAAATCAATTTCATTTAGTGGGGTTGCCAAGCTTCTAAGAAATAAAGAGTTTCCGAAATACCAGCAAATATTTTTTCACCCAATCTTGATGATACGTGGTGGTAATGATCATTACACAAATCCTACTTGGCTCACCAAATTTTTTTCCTCTAGGTTGAAGCGTTCGTTTACAGCAGCAGTTCTTATTTTTAGTTTTCCCTCTGTTCTCTCCTATATAGATAGATGAATTTGGAACACTTAATCCAACATGGTTTGTAGTAGCACTTTGAAAGTTGACAAAATAAAGGAGTTCTCACTTTTGTCTCAATGGTTTGTTTCCTATTCAGGTAGCCCTAGGCACAGACTGTGGAAAAGCACTTTCATTGAGAGTGGTGGCCAAGCTTCTAAAAATAACGAGTTTCCGAAATACCAGCAAATATTTTTTCACCCAATCTTGATGAAACTTGGTGGTAATGATCAGTACACAAATACCACTTGGCTCACCAAATTATGTTCTTCTAGGTTGAAGCGTTCGTCTACAGTAGCAGTTTTTATGTTTAGGTTTCACTCTGTTCTCTCCTATGTAGATAGATGAATTTGGAACTCTAAATCCAACATGGTTTGTAGTAGCTCTTTGAAACTTGACAAAATAATGGAGTTCTCAGTTTTGTCTCTATAATTTGTTTCCTCTTCAAGTAGCCCTAAGGAGAGACTGTGGGAAAGCACTTTCATTGAAAGGGGTTGCAAGCTTCCAAGAAATTACGAGTTTCAGGAATACCAGCATGTATTTTTTCACCCAATCTTGATGATACTTGGTTTTAATGATCGGAACACAAATCCCACTTGACTCACCAAATTTTGGTCTTTTAGTTTGAAGCGTTCGTTTACAGTAGCAGTTTATATTCTCAGGGTTCCCTCTGTTCTCTCCTATATAGATAGATGAATTTGGAACTCTAAATCCAACATGGTTTGTAGTAGCTCTTTGAAACTTGACAAAATAAAGTAGTTCTCAGTTTTGTCTCTATGATTTGTTTCCTCTTCAAGTAGGCCTAAGCAGAGACTGTGGAAAAGCACTTTCATTGAAAGGGGTTGCCAAGCTTCCAAGAAATAACGAGTTTCTGAAACACCAGCAAATATTTTTTCACCCAATCTTGATGATACTTGGTGGTAATGATCGGTACAAAAATCCCACATGGCTGACCAAATTTTGTTCTTCTAGGTTGAAGCGTTCATCTACAGTATGAGTTTTTATGTTTAGGTTTCACTCTTTTCTCTTCTATGTAGATAGATGAATTTGGAACTCTAAATCCAACATGGTTTGTAGTAGCTCTTTGAAACTTGACAAAATTAAGGAGTTCTCAGTTTTGTCTCTATAATTTGTTTCCTCTTCAAGTATCCCTAAGCAGAGACTGTGGAAAAGCACTTTCATTGACAGGGGTTGCAAAGCTTCCAAGAAATAACGAGTTTCCGAAAAACCAGCAAATAATTTTTCACCCAATCTTGATGATACTTCGTGGTAATGATCAGTAAACAAATCCCACTTGGCTCACCAAATTTTGTTCTTCTAGGTTGAAGCGTTCGGCTACAGTAGTCGTTTTTATATTTAGGTTTCCCCTCTGTTCTCTCCGATATAGATAGATTAATTTGGAACTCTAAATCCAACATGGTTTGTAGTCGCTCTTTGAAACTTGACAAAAAAAAAGTAGTTCTCAGTTTTGTCTCTATGGTTTATTTCCTCTTCAAGTAGCCCTAAGCAGAGACTGTGGAAAAGCACTTTCATTGAAAGGGGTTGCCAAGCTTCCAAGAAATAACGAGTTTCTGAAACACCAGCAAATATTTTTTCACCCAATCTTGATGATACTTGGTGGTAATGATCGGTACACAAATCCCACATGGCTCACCAAATTTTGTTCTTCTAGTTTGAAGCGTTCATCTACAGTATGAGTTTTTATGTTTAGGTTTCACTCTTTTCTCTTCTACGTAGATAGATGAATTTGGAACTCTAAATCCAACATGGTTTGTAGTAGCTCTTTGAAACTTGACAAAATAAAGGAGTTCTCAGTTTTGTCTCAATAATTTGTTTCCTTTTCAAGTAGCCCTAAGCAGAGACTGTGGAAAAGCACTTTCATTGACATTGGTTGCCCAAGCGTTCAAGAAATAACGAGTCTCCGAAATACCAGCAAATATTTTTTCACCCAATCTTGATGATACTTGGTGGTAATGATCGGTACACAAATCCCACTTGACACACCAAATTTTGGTCTTCTAAGTTGAAGCGTTCATTTACAGAAGCAGTTTATATTTTCAGGTTACCCTCTGTTCTCTCCTATATAGATAGATGAATTTGGAACTCTAAATCCAACATGGTTTGTAGTAGCTCTTTGAAACTTGACAAAATAAAGGAGTTCTCAGTTTTGTCGCTATGGTTTGTTTCCTCTTCAAGTACCCCTAGGCACAGACTGTGGAAAAGCATTTTCATTGAGAGAGGTTGCAAAGCTTTTAAGAAATAACGAGTTTCCGAAATACCAGCAAATATTTTTTTACCAATCTTGATGATACGTGGTGGTAATGACAAGTACACAACTCCAACATGGCTCACCAAATTTTGTTCTTCTAAGTTGAAGCGTTCGGCTACAGTAGTCATTTTTATATTTAGGTTTTCCTCTGTTCTCTCTTATATAGATAGATTAATTTGGAACTCTATATCCAACATGGTTTGTAGTCGCTCTTTGAAACTTGACAAAAAAAAAGTAGTTCTCAGTTTTGTCTCTATGGTTTGTTTCCTCTTCAAGTAGCCCTAAGCAGAGACTGTGGAAAAGCACTTTCATTGAAAGGGGTTGCCAAGCTTCCAAGAAATAACGAGTTTCTGAAACACCAGCAAATATTTTTTCACCCAATCTTGATGATACTTGGTGGTAATGATCGGTACACAAATCCCACATGGCTCACCAAATTTTGTTCTTCTAGGTTGAAGCGTTCATCTACAGTATGAGTTTTTATGTTTAGGTTTCACTCTTTTCTCTTCTATGTAGATAGATGAATTTGGAACTCTAAATCCAACATGGTTTGTAGTAGCTCTTTGAAACTTGACAAAATAAAGGAGTTCTCAGTTTTGTCTCTATAATTTGTTTTCCTCTTCAAGTAGCCCTAAGCAGAAACTATGGAAAAGCACTTTCATTGAAAGTGGTTGCCAAGCTTCCAAGAAATCACGAGTTTCCGAAATACCAGCAAATATTTTTTCACCCAATCTTGATGATACGTGGTGGTAAGGATCGGTACAAAAATCCCAGTTGGCTCACCAAATTTTTTTCTTCTAAGTTGAAGCGTTCGTTTACAGTAGCAGTTTTTATTTTTAGGTTTCCCTCTGTTCTCTCCTATATAGATAGATGAATTTGGAACTCGAAATGCAACATGGTTTCTAGTAGCTCTTTGAAACTTGACAAAAAAAGTAGTTCTCAGTTTTGTCTCTATGGTTTGTTTCCTCTTCAAGTAGCCCTAGTCACAGTCTGTGGAAAAGCATTTTCATTGAGAGGAGTTGCCAATCTTCTAAGAAATAACGAGTTTCCGAAATACCAACAAATATTTTTTCACCCAATTTTGATGATACTTGGTGGTAATGATCAGTACACAAATCCCACTTGGCTCACCAAATTTTGTTCTTCTAGGTTTAAGTTATCGTCTACAGTAGCAGTTTTGATATTTAGGTTTCACTCTGTTCTCTCCCATATAGATAGATGAATTTGGAACTCTAAATCCAACATGGTTTGTAGAAGCTCTTTGAAACTTGACAAAATAAATTATTTCTCTGTTTTCTCTCCATGGTTTGTTTCGTCTTCAAGTAGCAGTAAGCAGAGACTGTGGAAAAGAACTTTCATTGAACGGGGTTGCCAAGCTTCCAAGAAATTACGAGTTTCCGTAATACCAGCAAATATTTTTTCACCCAATCTTGATGATACTTGGTGGTAATGATCAGTACACAAATCCCACTTGGCTCACCAAATTTTGTTCTTCTAGTTGAAGCGTTCGTCTACAGTAGTCATTTTTATATTTAGGTTTCCCTCTGTTCTCTCCGATATAGATAGATGAATTTGGAACTCTAAATCCAACATGGTTTGTAGTAGCTCTTTGAAATTTGACAAAAAAAAGTAGTTCTCAGTTTTGTCTCTATGGTTTGTTTCCTCTTCAAGTATCCCTAAGCAGAGACTGTGGAAAAGCAGTTTCATTGAAAGGGGTTGCCAAGCTTCCAAGAAATTACGAGTTTCCGAAATACCAGCAAATATTTTTTCACCCAATCTTGATGATAATTTGTGGTATTGATCGGTATACAAATCCTACTTGGCTCACCAAATTTTGTTCTTCTAGGTTGAAGCGTTAGTTTACAGTAGCAGTTTTTATTTTTAGGTATCCCTCTGTTCTCTCCTATATAGATAGATGATTTTGGAACTCTAAATCCAACATGGTTTGTAGTAGCTCTTTGAAACTTGACAAAAAAAAGGAGTTCTCAGTTTTCTCTCTATGGTTTGTTTCCTATTCAAGTAGCCCTAGGCACAGACTGTGAAAAAGCACTTTCATTGAGAGTGGTTGCCAAACTTATAAGAAATAACGAGTTTCCGAAATAACAGGAAATATTTTTTCACCCAAAATAAAGCAGTTCTCAGTTTTGTCTCTATGATTTGTTTCCTCTTCAAGTAGCCCTAAGGAGATACTGTGGAAAAGCCCTTTCATTGAAAGGAGTTGCCATGCTTCCAAGAAATTATGAGTTTACGAAATACCAGCAAATATTTTTTCACTCAATCTTGACGATACCGGGTGGTAATGAGAAGTACACAAATCCCGCTTGGCTTACCAAATTTTGTTCTTCTAGGTTAAAGCGTTCGTTTACTGTAGAAGTTTTTATTTTTAGGTTTCACTTTGTTCTCTAATATATAGATAGATGAATTTGAAACTCTAAATCCAACATGGTTTGTAGTAGCTCTTTGAAACTTGACAAAATAAACGAGTTCTCACTTTTGTCTCTATGGTTTGTTTCCTCTTAAAGTAGCCCTAGGCACAGACTGGGGAAAAGCACTTGCATTGAGAGGGTTTGCCAAACTTCTAAGAAATAACGAGTTTCCGAAATACCAGCAAATATTTTTCACCCAATCTTGATGATACTTGGGGGTAATGATCAGTACAAAAATACCACTTGGCTCACCAAATTGTGTTCTTCTAGGTTTAAGTGTTCGTCTACAGTAGTAGTTTTTATATTTAGGTTTTACTCTGTTCTCTCTTATGTTGATAATTGAATTTGGAACTCTAAATCCCACATGGTTTGTAGTAGCTCTTTGAAACTAGACAAAATAAAGGAGATCTCAGTTTTGTCTTTATGGTTTGTTTCCTCTTCAAGTAGCCCTAGGTACAGACTGTGGAAAAGCACTTTCATTGAGAGGGTTTCCCAATCTTCTAAGAAATAACGAGTTTCCGAAATACCAGCAAATATTTTTTCACCCAATCTTGATGATACGTGGTGGTAATGATCAGTACACAAATGCCACTAGGCTCCCAAATTTTGTTCTTCTAGGTTGAAGCGTTCATTTACAGTAGCAGTTTTTATTTTTAGGTTTCACTCTGTTCTCTCCCATATAGATAGATGAATTTGGAACTCTAAATCCAATATGGTTTGTAGTAGCTTTTTGAAACTTGACAAAATAAAGGAGTTCTCAGTTTTGGCTCTATGGTTTGTTTCCTCTTCAAGTAGCCCTAGGCACAAAGTGTAGAACAGCACTTTCATTGAAAGGGGTTGCCAAGCTTCTAAGAAATAACGAGTTTCCGAAATACCAGCAAATATTTTTTCACCCAATCTTGATGATACTTGGTGGTAATTACAAACACACAAATCCCACTTGGCTCACCAAATTTTGCTCTTCTAGGTTGAAGCGTTCGTTTACAAGAGCAGTTTATATTTTTAGGTTTCCCTCTGTTCTCTCCTATATAGATAGATGAATTTGGAACTCTAAATCCAACATGGTTTGTGGTAGCTCTTTGAAACTTGACAAAATAAACATGTTCTCAGTTTTGTCTCTATGGTTTGTTTCCTCTTCAAGTAGCCCTAAGCAGAGACTGTGGAAAAGCACTTTTATTGAAAGGGGTTGCCAAGCTTCCAAGAAACTACGAGTTTATAAATACCAGCAAATATTTTTTCACCCAATCTTGATGATACTTGGTGGTAATGATAAGTACACAAATCCCACTTGGCTCACCAAATTTTGTTCTTCTAGGTTGAAGCCTTCGTTTACAGTAGCAGTTTATATTTTTAGGTGTCCCTCTGTTCTCTCCTATATAGATAGATTAATTTGGAACTCTAAATCCAACATGGTTTGTAGTAGCTCTTTGAAACTTGAGAAAATAAAGGAGTTCTCAGTTTTGTCTCTATGATTTTTTTCCTCCAGTATCCCTAAGCAGAGACTGTGGAAAAGCACTTTCATTGAAAGGGGTTGCCAAGCTTCCAAGAAATTACGAGTTTCCGAAATACCAGCAAACAGTTTTTCACCCAATCTTGATGATACTTGGTGTTAATGACACGGACACAAATCCCACTTGGCTCACCAAATTTTGTTCTTCGAGGTTGAAGCATTCGTTTACAGTAGCAGTTTTTATTTTTAGGTTTCACTCAGTTCTCTCCTATATAGATAGATGAATTTGGAACTCTAAATCCAACATGGTTTGTAGTACCTCATTGAAACTTCATAAAATAAAGGAGACCTCAGATTTGTCTCTGTTGTTTGTTTTCTCTTCAAGTAGCAATAGGCACAGACTGTGGAAAAGCACTTTCATTATAGGGTTTCCGAAGCTTCTAAGAAATAATGAGTTTCCGAAATACCAGCAAATATTTTTTCACCCAATCTTGATGATACGTGGTGGTAATGATCAGTACACAAATGCCACTAGGCTCACCAAATTTTGTTCTTCTAGGTTGAAGCGTTCGTTTACAGTAGCTGTTTTTATTTTTTGGTTTCACTCTGTTCTCTTTTATATAGATAGATGAATTCAGAACACTAAATCCAACATGTTTTGTAGTAACTCTTTGAAACATGACAAAATGAAGGAGTTCTCAGTTTTGTCTCTATGTTTTGTTTCCTCTTAAAGTAGTCCTAGGCACAGACTGTGCAAAAGCATTTTCATTGGGAGGGGTTGCCAGGCTTCTAAGAAATAACGAGTTTCCGATATACCAGCAAATGTTTTTTCACCCAATCTTGATGATCCGTGGTGGTAATGATCAATACACAAATGCCACTTGGCTCACTAAATTGTGTTCTTCAAGTATGAAGCATTCATTTACAGTAGCAGTTTTTATTTTTAGGTTTCACTCTGTTCTGTCCCATATAGATAGATGAAATTGGAACTCTAAATCCAACATGGTTTGTGGTAGCTCTTTGAAACTTGACAAAATAAAGGAGTTCTCAGTTGTGTCTCTATGGTTTGTTTCCTCTTCATGCCCCCTAAGCAGAAACTGGGGAAAAGCACTTTCATTGACAGGGTTTGCCAAGCTCCCAAAAAATTACGGGTTTCCGAAATACCAGCAAATATTTTTTCACCCAATCTTGATGATACTTGGTGGTAATTACAAATACACAAGTCCCATTTGTCTCCCCAAATTTTGCTCTTCTAGGTTGAAGCGTTCGTTTACAAGAGCAGTTTTTATTTTTAGGTTTCCCTCTGTTTTCTCCTATATAGATAGATGAATTTGGAACTCTAAATCCAACATGGTTTGTAGTAGCTTTTTGAAACTTGACGAAATAAAAATGTTCTCAGTTTTGTCTCTATGGTTTGTTTCCTCTTCAAGTAGCCCTAAGCAGAGACTGTGGAATAGCACTTTCATCGAAAGGGGTTGCCAAGCTTCCAAGAAATTACGAGTTTCGAAATACCAGCAAATATTTTTTCACCCAATGTTGATGATACTTGGTGGTAATGATAAGTACACAAATCCCACTTGGCTCACCAAATTTTGTTCTTCTAGGTTGAAGCGTTCGTTAACAGTAGCTGTTTTTATTTTTTGGTTTCACTCTGTTCTCTCCTATATAGATAGATGAATATAAAACACTAAATCCAACATGGTTTGAGTAGCTCCTTGAAACTTGACAAAATAAAAAAGTTCTCAGTTTTGTCTGTATGGTTTGTTTCCTCTTCAAGTAGCCCTAGGCACAGACTGTGGAAAAGCACTTTCATTGAGAGTTGTTGCCAAGGTTCTAAGAAATAACGAGTTTCCAAAATACCAGCAAATATTTTTTCACAATATCTTGATGATACTGGTGGTAATGATCAGTACACAAATCCCACTTGACTCAAAATTTGGTTCTTCTAGGTTGAAGCATTCATTTACAGTAGCAGTTTATATTTTTAAGTGTTCCTCTGTTCTCTCCTATATAGATAGATGAATTTGGAACTCTAAATCCAACATGGTTTGTAGTAGCTCTTTGAAACTTGACATAATAAAGGAGTTCTCAGTTTTGTCTCTATGATTTGCTTCCTCCTCAAGTATCCCTAAGCAGAGACTCTGGAAAAGCACTTTCATTAAAAGGGGTTGCCAAGCTTCCAAGAAATTACGAGTTTCCGAAATACCAGCAAACAGTTTTTCACCCAATCTTGATGATACTTGGTGTTAATGACAAGTAAACAAATCCCACTTGGCTCACCAAATTTTGTTCTTTGAGGTTGACGCGTTCATTTACATTAGCAGTTTTTATTTTTAGGTTTCACTCAGTTCTCTCCTAAATAGATAGATGAATTTGGAACTCTAAATCCAACATGGCTTGTAGTACCTCTTTGTAACTTCATAAAATAAAGGAGTCCTCAGTTTTGTCTCTATAATTTGTTTCCTCTTCAAGTAGCCCTAGGCACAGACTGTGGAAAAGCACTTTCATTGAGAGGGTTTCCCAAGCTTCTAAGGAATAACGAGTTTCCAAAATACCAGCAAATATTTTTTCACCCAATCTTGATGATACGTTTTGGTAATGATCAGTACACAAATGCCACTTGGCTCACCAAATTTTGTTCTTCTAGGTTGAAGCGTTCGTTTACAGTAGCTGTTTTTATTTTTTGGTTTCACTCTGTTCTCTTTTATATAGGTAGATGAATTCGGAACTCTAAATCCAACATGGTTTGTAGTAGCTCTTTGAAACTTGACAAAATAAAGGCGTTCTCAGTTTTGTCTCTATGATTTGTTTCCTCCTAAATTATCCCTAAGCAGAGACTGTGGAAAAGCACTTTCATTGAAAGGGGTTGCCAAGCTTTCAAGAAATTACGAGTTTCCGAAATACCAGCAAACAGTTTTTCACCCAATCTTGATGATACTTGGTGTTAATGACAAGTACACATATCCCACTAGGCTCACCAAATTTTGTTCTTCGAGGTTGAAGCGTTCGTTTACTGTAGCAGTTTTTATTTTTAGGTTTCACTCACTTCTCTCCTATATAGATAGATGAATTTGGAACTTTAAATCCAATATGGTTTGTAGTAGCTCTTTGAAACTTGACAAAATAAAAGTGTTCTCAGTATTGTCTCTATGGTTTGTTTCCTCTTCATGTAGCCCTAGGCACAAACTGTAGAAAAGTACTTTCATTGAAAGGAGTTGCCAAGCTTCTAAGAAATAACGAGTTTTAGAAATACCAGCAAATATTTTTTCACCCTGTCTTGATGATACGTTGTGGTAATGATCACTACACAAGTCCAACTTGGCTCACAAATTGTGTTCTACTAGGTTGAAGCATTCATTTGCAGTAGCAGTTTTTATTTTTAGGTTTCACTCTGTTCTCTCCCATATAGATAGATGAATTTGGAACTCTAAATCCAACATGGTTTGTAGTAGCTCTTTGAAACTTGACAAAATAAAGGAGTTCTCAGTTTTGTCTCTATGGTTTGTTTCCTCTTCAAGTAGCCCTAGGCATAGACGGTGGAAAAGCACTTTCATTGAAAGTGGTTGCCAAGCTTCCAAGAAATAAAGAGTTTCCGAAATACTAGCAAATATTTTTTCACCCAATCTTGATGATCCGTGGTGGTAATTACAAGTACACAATTCCCACGTGGCTCACCAAATTTTGTTTCTAGGTTGAAGCGTTCGTGTACAATAGCAGTTTTTATTTTTAGGTTTCACTCTGTTCTCTTTTATATAGATAGATGAATTTGGAACTCTAAATCCAACATGGTTTGTAGTAGCTCTTTGAAACTTGACAAAATGAAGGAGTTATCAGTTTTGTCTCCTTGTTTTGTTTCCTCTTCAAGTAGCCCTAGGCACAGACTGTGGAAAAGCACTTTCATTGAAAGGGTTTGCCAAGCTCCCAAGAAATTATGGGTTTCTGAAATACCAGCATATATTTTTTCACCCAATCTTGATGATACTTGGTGGTAATGAGAAGTACACAATTCCCACTTGGCTAACGAAATTCTGATCTTCTAGGTTGAAGCGTTCGTTTACAGTAGCAGTTTTTATTTTTGGTTTCCCTCTGTTCTCTCCTATATAGATAGATGAATGGAACTCTAAATCCAACATGGTTTGTAGTAGCTCTTTGAAACTTGACAAAATAATAAAGTTCTCAGTTTTGTCTCTATGGTTTGTTTCCTCTTCAAATAGCCCTAGGTACAGACTGGGGAAAAGCACATCCACTGAGAGGGGTTGCCAAGCTTCTAAGAAATAACGAGTTTCCGAAATACCAGCAAATATTTTTTCACCCAATCTTGATGATACGTGGTGGTAATGATCAGTACACAAATTCCACTTGGCTCACCAAATTGTGTTCTTCTTGGTTGAAGCGGTGTTTTACAGTAGCAGTTTTTATTTTTAGGTTTCACTCTGTTTTCTCTCATATAGATAGATGAATTTGGAACTCTAAATCAAACATGGTTTGTAGTAGCTCTTTGAAACTTGACAAAATAAACGAGTTCTCAGTTTTGTCTCTGTGGTTTGTTTCCTCTTCAAGTAGCCCTTAGCAGAGACTGTGGAAAAGCACTTTCATTGAAAGGGTTTGCCAAGCTCCCAAAAAATTACTGGTTTCCGAAATACCAGCAAATATTTTTTCACCCAATCTTGATGTTACTTTGTGGTAATGACAAGTATACAAATCCCACTTGGCTCACCAAATTTTGCTCTTCTAGGTTGAAGCATTCGTTTACAGTAGCAGTTTTTATTTTTAGGTTTCCTTCTGTTCTCTCCTATATAGATAGATGAATTTGGAACTCTAAATCCAACATGGTTTGTAGTAGCTCTTTGAAACTTGACAAAATAACAAAGTTCTCAGTTTTGTCTCTATGGTTTGTTTCCTCTTCAAATAGCCCTAGGCACAGACTGAGGAAAAGCACATTCATTGGGAGGGGTTGCCAAGCTTCTAAGAAATAACGAGTTTCCGAAATACCAGCAAATATTTTTTCACAAAATCTTGATGATACTTGGTGGTAATGACAAGTACACAAATGCCACTTGGCTCACCAAATTTTGTTCTTCTAGGTTGACGTGTTCGTTCACAGTAGCAGTTTACATTTTTAGATTTCCTTCTGTTCTCTCCTATATAGATAGCTGAATTTGGAACTCTAAATCCAACATGGTTTGTAGTAGCTATTTGAAACTTGACAAAATAAAGGAGTTCTCAGTTTTTTCTCTATGACTTGTTTCCTCTTCAAGTAGCCCTAAGCAGGGACTGTGGAAAAGCACTTTCATTGAGAGTTGTTTCCAAGCTTCTAAGAAATAATGAGTTTCCAAAATACCAGCAAATATTTTTCACCCAATCTTGATGATACTGGTGGTAATGATAAGTACACAAATTCCACTTGACTCACCAAATTTGGTTCGTCTAAATTGAAGCGTTCGTTTACAGTAGCAGTTTATATTTTTAGGTGTCCCTCTGTTCTCTTCTATATAGATAGATGAATCTGGAACTCTAAATGCAACATGGTTTGTAGTAGCTCTTTGAAACTTGACCAAATAAAGGAGTTCTCAGTTTTGTCTCTATGATTTGTTTCCTCCTCAAGTATCCCTAAGCAGAGACTGTGGAAAAGCACTTTCATTGAAAGGGGTTGCCAAGCTTCCATGAAATTACGAGTTTCCGAAATACCAGCAAACAGTTTTTCACCCAATCTTGATGATACTTGGTGTCAATGACAAGTACACAAATTTAACTTGGCTCACCAAATTTTGTTCTTCGAGGTTGAAGGGTTCGTTTACAGTAGCAGTTTTTATTTTTAGGTTTCACTCAGTTCTCTCCTATATAGATAGATGAATTTGGAACTCTAAATCCAACATGGCTTGTAGTACCTCTTTGAAACTTCATAAAATAAAGGAGTCCTCAGTTTTGTCTCTATGATTTGTTTCCTCTTCAAGTAGCCCTAGGCACAGACTGTGGAAAAGCACTTTCATTGAGAGGGTTTCCCAAGCTTCTAAGGAATAACGAGTTTCCAAAATACCAGCAAATATTTTTTCACCCAATCTTGATGATACGTTTTGGTAATGATCAGTACACAAATGCCACTTGGCTCACCAAATTTTGTTCTTCTAGGTTGAAGCGTTCGTTTACAGTAGCTGTTTTTATTTTTTGGTTTCACTCTGTTCTCTTTTATATAGGTAGATGAATTCGGAACTCTAAATCCAACATGGTTTGTAGTAGCTCTTTGAAACTTGACAAAATAAAGGCGTTCTCAGTTTTGTCTCTATGATTTGTTTCCTCCTAAATTATCCCTAAGCAGAGACTGTGGAAAAGCACTTTCATTGAAAGGGGTTGCCAAGCTTTCAAGAAATTACGAGTTTCCGAAATACCAGCAAACAGTTTTTCACCCAATCTTGATGATACTTGGTGTTAATGACAAGTACACATATCCCACTTGGCTCACCAAATTTTGTTCTTCGAGGTTGAAGCGTTCGTTTACTGTAGCAGTTTTTATTTTTAGGTTTCACTCACTTCTCTCCTATATAGATAGATGAATTTGGAACTTTAAATCCAATATGGTTTGTAGTAGCTCTTTGAAACTTGACAAAATAAAAGTGTTCTCAGTATTGTCTCTATGGTTTGTTTCCTCTTCAAGTAGCCCTAGGAACAGACTGTGGAAAAGCACTTTCATTGAAAGGGGTTGCCAAGCTTTCAAGAAATAACGAGTTTCCGAAATACCAGCAAATATTTTTTCACCCAATCTTGATGATACGTGGTGGTAATGACAAGTACACAAATCCCACTTGGCTCACCGAATTTTGTTCTTCTAGGTTGAAGCGTTAGTCTACAGTAGCAGTTTATATTTTTAGGTTTCCCTCTGTTCTCTCCTATATAGATAGATGAATTTGGAACTCTAAATCCAACATGGTTGTAGTAGCTCTTTGAAACTTGAGAAAATAAAGGAGTTCTCAGTTTTGTCTTTATGCATTGTTTCTTCTTCAAGTAGCACTAGGCACAGACTGTGGAAAAGCACTTTCATTTAAAGGAGTTGCCAAGCTTCCAAGAAATTACGAGTTTCCGAAATACCAGCAAATACTGTTTCACCCAATCTTGATGATACGTGGTGGTAATGACAAGTACACAAATCCCACTTGGCTCACCAAATTTTGTTCTTCTAGGTTGAAGCATTCGTTTACAGTAGCAGTTTTTATTTTTAGGTTTCACTTTGTTCTCTCTTATATTGATAGATGAATATGGAACTCTTAATCCAACATGGTTTGTAGTAGCTTTTTGAAATTTGACAAAATGAAGTCGTTCTCAGTATTGCCTCTATGCTTTGTTTCCTCTTCAAGTAGCCCTAGGAACAGACTGTGGAAAAGCACTTTCATTGAAAGGGGTTGCCAAGCTTTCAAGAAATAACGAGTTTCCGAAATACCAGCAAATATTTTTTCACCCAATCTTGATGATACGTGGTGGTAATGACAAGTACACAAATCCCACTTGGCTCACCAAATTTTGTTTTTCAAATTTGAAGCGTTCGTTTACAGTATCAGTTTATATTTTTAGGTTTCCCTCTGTTCTCTTCTATATACATAGATGAATTTGGAAATCTAAATCCAACATGGTTTGTAGTAGCTCTTTGAAACTTGACAAAATAAAGGAGTTCTCAGTTTTCTCTCTATGGTTTGTTTCTTCTTCAATAGCCCAAGGCACAGACTGTGGAAAAGCACTTTCATTGAGAGGGATTGCAAAGCTTCTAAGAAATAAGGAGTTTCTAAAATACCAGCAAACATTTTTTTACCCAATCTTGAAGGTACTTGGTGGTAATGATCAGTACAAAAATCCCACTTGGCTCACCAAATTTTGTTCTTCTAGGTTGAAGCGTTCGTCCACAGTAGCAGTTTTTATATTTAGGTTTCCCTCTGTTCTCTCCTATATTGATAGATGAATTTGGGACTCTAAATCCAACATGAATTGTAGTAGCTCTTTGAAACTTTACAGAATAAAGGAGTTCTCAGTTTTTTCTCTATGATTTGTTTCCTAATCAAGTAGCCCTAAGGAGAAACTGGGGAAAAGCACTTTCATTGAAAGGGTTTGTCAAGCTCCCAAAAAATTACGGGTTTCCGAAATACCAGCAAATGGTTTTTCACCCAATCTTGATGATACTTGGTGGTAATTACAAATACACAAATCCCACTTGGCTCACCAAATTTTGCTCTTCTAGTTTGATGCGTTCGTTTACAAGAGCAGTTTTTATTTTTAGGTTTCCCTCTGTTCTCTCCTATATAGATAGATGAATTTGGAACTCTAAATCCAACATAGTTTGTATTAGCTCTTTGAAACTTGACAATACAAAGTAGTTCTCATTTATGTCTCTATGGTTTGTATAGTCTTCAAGTAGCCCTAAGCAGAGACTGTGGAAAAGCACTTTCATTGAAAGGGGTTGCCAAGCTTCCAAAAAATTGCGAGTCTCTGAAATACCAGCAAATATTTTTACACCCAATCTTGATGATACGTGGTGGTAATGACAAGTACACAAATCCCACTTGGCTCACCAAATTATGTTCTTCTAGTTTGAAGCGTTCGTCTACAGTAGCAGTTTTTATATTTAGGTTTCCCTCTGTTCTCTCCTATATAGATACATGAATATGGAACTCTAAATCCAACATGGTTTGTAGTAGCTCTTAGATACTTGACAAAAAAAAAGAGTTCTCAGTTTTGTCTCTATGGTTTGTTTCCTCTTCAAGTAGCCCTAAGCTGAAACTGTGGAAAAGCACTTTCACTAAAAGGGGTTGCCAAGCTTCCAAGAAATTACGAGTTTCCAAAATACCTGCAAATATTTTTTCACCCAATGTTGATGATACTTGGTGGTAATGATCAGTACAAAAATCCCACTTGGCTCACCAAATTTCGTTCTTCTAGGTTGAAGCGTTCGTCTACAGTAGCAGTTTTTATATTTAGGTTACCCTCTGTTCTCTCCTATATAGATAGATGAATTTGGAACTCTAAATCCAACATGGTTTGTAGTAGCTCTTTGAAACTTGACAAAATAAAGCAGTTCTCAGTTTTGTCTCTATGATTTGTTTTCTCTTCAAGTAGCCCTAAGCAGAGACTGTGGAAAAGCACTTTCATTGAAAGGGGTTGCCAAGCTTCTAAGAAATAACGAGTTTCCGAAATACCAGCAAATATTTTTTCACCCAATCTTGATGATACTTGGTGGTAATGACAAGTACAAAATTCCCACTTGGCTCACCAAATTTTGTTCTTCTAGGTTGAAGCGTTCGTTTACAGTAGCAGTTTATATTTTAAGGTTTCCCTCTATTCTCTCCTATACAGATAGATGAATTTGGAACTCTAAATCCAACATGGTTTGTAGTAGCTCTTTGAAACTTGACAAAATAAAGGAGTTCTCAGTTTTGTCTCTATGGTTTGTTTCCTCTTCAAGTAGCCCTAGGCACAGACTGTGGAAAAGCACTTTCATTGAGAGGGGTTGCCAAGCTTCTAAGAAATAACGAGTTTTCGAAATGCCAGGAAATATTTTTTTACCCAATCTTGGTGATACTTGGTGGTAATGATCAGTCCACAAATCGCACTTGGCTCAACAAATTTTGTTCTTCTACGTTTAAGCGTTCGTCTACAGTAGCAGTTTTTATATTTATGTTTCACTCTGTTCTCTCTTATATAGATAGATGAATTTATAACTCTAAATCCAACATGCTTTGTAGTAGCTCTTTGAAACTTGACACAATACAGGAGTTCTCAGTATTGTCCCTATCGTTTGTTTCCAATTCACGTAGCCCTAGGCACAGACTGTGGAAATGCACTTTCATAGAAAGGGGTTGCCAAGCTTCCAAGAAATAACGAGTTTCTGAAATACCAGCAAATATTCCTTCACCTAATCTTGATGATACTTGGTGGTAATGATCAGTACACAAATCCCACTTTGCCACCAAATTTTGTTTTTCTAGGTTTAAGAGTTCGTCTACAGTAGCAGTTTTTATATTTAGGTTTCACTCTGTTCTCTCTTATATAGATAGATAATTTGGAAGTCTAAATCCAACATGGTTTGTAGTATCTGTTTGTAACTTGAGACAATAAAGGAGTTCTCAGTTTTATCTCTAAGGTTTGTTTCCTCTTCAAGTAGCCATATGCACAGACTGTGGAAAAGCACTTTCATTGCGAGGGGTTGCCAAGCTTCTACGAAATAATGAGTTTCCGAAACACCAGCAAATATTTTTTCACTCAATCTTGATGATACTTGGTGATAATGATAAGTCCACAAATCGCACTTGGCTCAACAAATTTTGTTCTTCTAGGTTTAAGCGTTCGTCTACAGTAGCAGTTTTTATATTTAGGTTTCACTCTGTTCTCTCTTATAAAGATAGATGAATTTGGAACTCTAAATCCAACATGGTTTGTAGTAGCTCTTTGAAACTTGACAAAATAAAGGAGTTCTCAGTTTTGTCTCTATGTTTTGTTTCCTCTTCAAGTAGCCCTAGGCAGAGACTGTGGATAAGCATTTTCATTGAAAGGGTTTGCCAAGCTCCCAAAAAATTACGGGTTTCCGAAATACCAGCAAATATTTTTTCACCCAATCTTTATGATACTTGGTGGTAATGACAAGTACACAAATCCCACTTGGCTCACAAAATTTTGCTCTTCTAGGTTGAAGCGTTCGTTTACAGTAGCAGTTTTTATTTTTAGGTTTCTCTCTGTTCTCTCCTATAAAGATAGATGAATTTGGAACTCTAAATCAAACATGGTTTGTAGTAGATCTTTGAAACTTGACAAAATAAAAAAGCTCTAACTTTTGTCTCTATGGTTTGTTTCCTTTTCAAATAGCCCTAGGCACAGACTGGGGAAAAGCACATTCATTTAGAGGGTTTGCCAAGCTTCTAAGAAATAACGAGTTTCCGAAACACCAGCAAATATTTTTTCACCCAATATTGATGTTACGCGGTGGTAATGATCAGTACACAAATGCCACTTGGCTCAGCAAATTGTGTTCTTCTATTTTGAAGCGTTCGTTTACAGTAGCAGTTTTTATTTTTAGGTTTCACTCTGTTATCTCCCATATAGATAGATGAATTTGGAACTCTAAATCCAATATGGTTTGTAGTAGCTTTTTGAAACTTGACCAAATAAAGGAGTTCTCACTTTTGTCTCTATGGTTTGTTTCCTCTTCAAGTAGTCCTAGGCACAAAGTGTAGAACAGCACTTTCATTGAAATGGGTTGCCAAGCTTCTAAGAAATAACGAGTTTCCTAAATACCAGCAAATATTTTTTCACCCAATCTTGATGATACTTGGTGGTAATGATCAGTACACAAATCCCACTTGGCTCACCAAATTTTGTTCTTCTAGGTTGAAGCGTTCGTTTACAGTAGCAGTTTTTATTTTTAGGTTTCATTCTGTTCTCTCCTATATAGATAGATGAATTTGGAACTCTAAATCCAACATGGTTTGTAGTACCTCTTTGAAATTAGACAAAATAAAGTCGTTCTCAGTATTGTCTCTATGGTTTGTTTCCTCTTCAAGTAGCCCTCAGCAGAGACTGTGGAAAAGCACATTCATTGAAAGGGGTTGCCAAGCTTCCAAGAATTAACGAGTTTCCGAAATACCAGCAAATGTTTTTTCACCCAATCTTGATGATACTTGGTGGTAATGATCGGTACACAAATCCCACTTGACTCACCAAATTTTGTTCTTCTAGGTTGAAGCGTTAGTCTACAGTAGCAGTTTATATTTTTAGGTTTCCCTCTGTTCTCTCCTATATAGATAGATGAATTTGGAACTCTAAATCCAACATGGTTGTAGTAGCTCTTTGAAACTTGACAAAATAAAGGAGTTCTCAATTTTGTCTCTATGATTTGTTTCCTCTTCAAGTAGCCCAGGCAGAGATTGTGGAAAAGCACTTTCATTGAAAGGGGTTGCCAAGCTTCCAAGAAATTACGGGTTTCCGAAATACCAGCAAATATTTTTTCACCCAATCTTGATGATGCTTGGTGGTAATGAGAAGTACACAGATCCCACATGGCTCACCAAATTTTGTTCTTCTAGTTTAAGCGTTCGTTTACAGTAGCAGTTTTTATTTTTAGGTTTCACTCTGTTCTCTCCTATATAGATAGATGAATTTGGAACTTTAAATCCAACATGGATTGTAGTAGCTCTTTGAAACTTGACAAAATAAAGGAGTTCTCAGTTTTGTCTTTATGCATTGTTTCTTCTTCAAGTAGCACTAGGCACAGACTGTGGAAAAGCACTTTCATTGAGAGGGGTTGCCAAGATTCTAAGAAATAACGAGTTTCCGAAATACCAGCAAATATTTTTTCACGCAATCTTGATGATACGTGGTGGTAATGATCAGTACACAAATCCCACTTGGCTCACCAAACTGTGTTCTTCTAGGTTGAAGCGTTCGTTTACAGTAGCAGTTTTTATTTTTAGGTTTCACTCTGTTCTCTCCTATATAGATAGATTAATTTGGAACTCTAAATCCAACATGGTTTGTAGTAGCTCTTTGAAACTCGACAATAAAAAGTAGTTCTCAGTTTTGTCTCTATGATTTGTTTTCTCTTCAAGTAACCCTAAGCAGAGACTGTGGAAAAGCACTTTCATTGAAAGGAGTTGCCAAGCTTCCAACAAATTACGAGTTTCCGAAATACCAGCAAATACTGTTTCACCCAATCTTGATGATACTTGGTGGTAATGACAAGTACACAAATCCCACTTGGCTCACCACATTTTGTTCTTCTAGGTTGAAGCATTCGTTTACAGTAGCAGTTTTTATTTTTAGGTTTCACTTTGTTCTCTCTTATATTGATAGATGAATATGGAACTCTTAATCCAACATGGTTTGTAGTAGCTTTTTGAAATTTGACAAAATAAAGTCGTTCTCAGTATTGCCTCTATGGTTTGTTTCCTCTTCAAGTAGCCCTAGGAACAGACTGTGGAAAAGCACTTTCATTGAAAGGGGTTGCCAAGCTTTCAAGAAATAACGAGTTTCCCAAATACCAGCAAATATTTTTTCACCCAATCTTGATGATACTTGGTGGTAATGATCGATACAGAAATCACACTTGATTCACCAAATTTTGTTCTTCTAGGTTGAAGCGTTAGTTTACAGTAGCAGTTATATTTTTAGGTTTCCCTCTGTTCTCTCCTATATAGATAGATTAATTTGGAACTCTAAATACAACATGGTTTGTAGTAGCTCTTTGAAACATGACAAAATAAAGGAGATCTCAGTTTTGTCTCTATGGTTTGTTACCTCTTCAAGTAGCCCTAGACACAGAATGTGGAAAAGCATTTTCATTGTGAGGGGTTGCCAAGCTTCTAAGAAATAACGAGTTTCCGAAATAGCATCAACTATTTTTTCACCCAATCTTGATGATACTTGGGGGTAATGATCAGTACACAAATCCCACTTGGCTCACCAAATTGTGTTCTTCTAGGTTGTAGCGTTCGTCTACAGTAGCAGTTTTTATAATTATTTTTCCCTCTGTTCTCTCCTATATAGATAGAGAATATGGAACTCTAAATCCAACATGGTTTGTAGTAGCTCTTAGAAACTTGACAAAAAAAAGAGGTCTCAGTTTTGTCTCTATGGTTTGTTTCCTTTTAAAGTAGCCCTAAGCAGAGACTGTGGAAAAGCACTTTCATTGAAAGGGGTTGCCAAGCTTCCAAGAAATTTCGAGTTTCCGAAATACCAGCAAATATTTTTTCAACCAATCTTGATGATACGTGGTGGTAATGACAAGTACACAAATCCCACTTGGCTCACCAAATTTTGTTTTTCAAATTTGAAGCGTTCGTTTACAGTATCAGTTTATATTTTTAGGTTTCCCTCTGTTCTCTCCTATATACATAGATGAATTTGGAAATCTAAATCCAACATGGTTTGTAGTAGCTCTTTGAAACTTGACAAAATAAAGGAGTTCTCAGTTTTCTCTCTATGGTTTGTTTCTTCTTCAAGTAGCCCAAGGCACAGACTGTGGAAAAGCACTTTCATTGAGAGGGATTGCCAAGCTTCTAAGAAATAAGGAGTTTATAAAATACCAGCAAACATTTTTTCACCCAATCTTGAAGGTACTTGGTGGTAATGATCAGTACAAAAATCCCACTTGGCTCACCAAATTTTGTTCTTCTAGGTTGAAGCGTTCGTCCACAGTAGCAGTTTTTATATTTAGGTTTCCCTCTGTTCTCTCCTATATACATAGATGAATTTGGAAATCTAAATCCAACATGGTTTGTAGTAGCTCTTTGAAACTTGACAAAATAAAGGAGTTCTCAGTTTTCTCTCTATGGTTTGTTTCTTCTTCAAGTAGCCCAAGGCACAGACTGTGGAAAAGCACTTTCATTGAGAGGGATTGCCAAGCTTCTAAGAAATAAGGAGTTTCTAAAATACCAGCAAACATTTTTTCACCCAATCTTGAAGGTACTTGGTGGTAATGATCAGTACAAAAATCCCACTTGGCTCACCAAATTTTGTTCTTCTAGGTTGAAGCGTTCGTCCACAGTAGCAGTTTTTATATTTAGGTTTCCCTCTGTTCTCTCCTATATAGATAGATAAATTTGGAACTCTAAATCCAACATGAATTGTAGTAGCTCTTTGAAACTTGACAGAATAAAGGAGTTCTCAGTTTTTTCTCTATGATTTGTTTCCTAATCAAGTAGCCCTAAGGAGAAACTGCGGAAAAGCACTTTCATTGAAAGGGTTTGTCAAGCTCCCAAAAAATTAGGGGTTTCCGAAATACCAGCAAATGTTTTTTCACCCAATCTTGATGATACTTGGTGGTAATTACAAATACCCATATCCCACTTGGCTCACCAAATTTTGCTCTTCTATGTTGAAGCGTTCGTTTACAAGAGCAGTTTTTATTTTTATTTTTCCCTCTGTTCTCTCCTATATAGATAGATGAATTTGGAACTCTAAATACAACATAGTTTGTATTAGCTCTTTGAAACTTGACAATACAAAGTAGTTCTCAGTTATGTCTTTATGGTTTGTATAGTCTTCAAGTAGCCCTAAGCAGAGACTGTGGAAAAGCTCTTTCATTGAAAGGGGTTGCCAAGCTTCCAAAAAATTGCGAGTTTCTGAAATACCAGCAAATATTTTTACACCCAATCTTGATGATATGTGGTGGTAATGACAAGTACACAAATCCCACTTGGCTCACCAAATTATGTTCTTCTAGTTTGAAGCGTTCGTCTACAGTAGCAGTTTTTATATTTAGGTTTCCCTCTGTTCTCTCCTATATAGATAGATGAATATGGAACTCTGAATCCAACATGGTTTGTAGTAACTCTTAGATACTTGACAAAAAAAGAGGTCTCAGTTTTGTCTCTATGGTTTTTTTCCTCTTCAAGTAGCCCTAAGCTGAAACTGTGGAAAAGTACTTTCACTAAAAGGGGTTGCCAAGCTTCCAAGAAATTACGAGATTCCAAAATACCTGCAAATATTTTTTCACCCAATGTTGATGATACTTGGGGGTAATGATCAGTACAAAAATCCCACTTGGCTCACCAAATTTCGTTCTTCTAGGTTGAAGCGTTCGTCTACAGTAGCAGTTTTTATATTTAGGTTACCCTCTGTTCTCTCCTATATAGATAGATGAATTTGGAACTCTAAATCCAACATGGTTTGTAGTAGCTCTTTGAAACTTGACAAAATAAAGCAGTTCTCAGTTTTGTCTCTATGATTTGTTTCCTCTTCAAGTAGCCCTAAGCAGAGACTGTGGAAAAGCACTTTCATTGAAAAGGGTTGCCAAGCTTCTAAGAAATAACGAGTTTCCGAAATACCAGCAAATATTTTTTCACCCAATCTTGATGATACTTGGTGGTAATGACAAGTACACAATTCCCACTTGGCTCACCAAATTTTGTTCTTCTAGGTTGAAGCGTTCGTTTACAGTAGCAGTTTATATTTTAAGGTTTCCCTCTATTCTCTCCTATACAGATAGATGAATTTGGAACTCTAAATCCAACATGGTTTGTAGTAGCTCTTTGAAACTTGACAAAATAAAGGAGTTCTCAGTTTTGTCTCTATGGTTTGTTTCCTCTTCAAGTAGCCCTAGGCACAGACTGTGGAAAAGCACTTTCATTGAGAGGGGTTGCCAAGCTTCTAAGAAATAACGAGTTTTCGAAATGCCAGGAAATATTTTTTTTACCCAATCTTGGTGATACTTGGTGGTAATTATCAGTCCACAAATCGCACTTGGCTCAACAAATTTTGTTCTTCTAGGTTTAAGCGTTCGTCTACAGTAGCAGTTTTTATATTTATGTTTCACTCTGTTCTCTCTTATATAGATAGATGAATTTATAACTCTAAATCCAACATGCTTTGTAGTAGCTCTTTGAAACTTGACACAATACAGGAGTTCTCAGTATTGTCCCTATCGTTTGTTTACACTTCACGTAGCCCTAGGCACAGACTGTGGAAATGCACTTTCATAGAAAGGGGTTGCCAAGCTTCTAAGAAATAACGAGTTTCCGAAATACCAGCAAATATTTTTTCACCCAATCTTGATGATACTTGGTGGTAATGACAAGTACAAAAGTCCCACTTGGCTCACCAAATTTTGTTCTTCTAGGTTGAAGCGTTCATTTACAGTGGCAATTTTTATTTTTAGGTTTCCCTCTGTTCTCTCCTATATAGATAGATGAATTTGAAACTCTAAAATCAACAAAGTTTGTAGTATTTCTCTGAAACTTGACAAAAAAATGAGTTCTCAGTTTTGTCTCTATGGTTTGTTTCCTCTTCAAGTAGACCTAGGCACAGACTGTGGAAAAGCACTTTCATTGAGAGTTGTTGCCAAGGTTCTAAGAAATAACGAGTTTCCAAAATATCAGCAAATATTTTTTCACCCAATCTTTATGATACTGATGGTAATGATCAGTACACAAATCCCACTTGACTCACCAAATTTGGTTCTTCTAGGTTGAAGCGTTCGTTTACAGTAGCAGTTTATATTTTTAGGTGTCCCTCTGTTCTCTCCTATATAGATAGATGAATTTGGAACTCTAAATACAACATGGTTTGTAGTAGCTCTTTGAAACTTGAGAAAATAAAGGCGTTCTCTGTTTTGTCTTTATACATTGTTTCCTCTTCAAGTAGCACTAGGCACAGAGTGTGGAAAAGCACTTTCATTGAGAGGGGTTGCCAAGCTTCTAAGAAATAACGAGTTTCCGAAATACCAGCAAATATTTTTTCACGCAATCTTGATGATACGTGGTGGTAATGATCAGTACACAAATCCCACTTGGCTCACCAAATTGTGTTCTTCTAGGTTTAAGCATTCGTTTACAGTAGCAGTTTTTATTTTTAGGTTTCACTCTGTTCTCTCCTATATAGATAGATGAATTTGGAACTCTAAATCCAACATGGTTTGTAGTAGCTCTTTGAAACTTGACAAAATAAAGGAGTTCTCAGTTTTGTCTCTATGGTTTGTTTCCTCTTCAAGTAGCCCTAGGCTCAAACTGTGGAAGAGCACGTTCATTGAAAGAGGTTGCCAAGCTTCTAAGAAATAACGAGTTTCCGAAATACCAGCAAATAATTTTTCAACAAATCGTGATGACACTTGGTGGTTATGACAAGTACACAAATCCCACTTGGCTCACCAAATTTAGTTCTTCTAGTTTGAAGCGGTCGTTTACAGTAGCAGTTTTTATTCTTAGGTTTCTCTCAGTTCTCTCCTATAATGATAGATGAATTTGGAACTCTAAATTCAACATGGTTTGTTGTACTTCTTTGAAACTTCATAAAATAATGGAGTTCTCAGTTTTGTCTCTATGGTTTGTTTCCTCTTCAAGTAGCCCTAGGCTCAAACTGTGGAAGAGCACATTCATTGAAAGGGGTTGCCAAGCTTCTAAGAAATAACGAGTTTCCGAAATACCAGCAAATAATTTTTCAACCAATCGTGATGATACTTGATGGTAATGACAAGTACACAAATCCCACTTGGCTCACCAAATTTTGTTCTTCTAGGTTGAATCGTTCGTCTACAGTAGCAGTTTTTATATTTACGTTTCACTCTGTTCTCTCTTATATAGATAGATGAATTTGGAACTTTAAATCCAACATGGTTTGTAGTAGCTTTTTGAAACTTGAAAAAATAAAATAGTTCTCAGATTTGTCTCTATGTTTTGTTTCTTCGACAAGTAGCCCTAGGCCCAGACTGTGGAAAAGCACTTTCATTGAGAGGGGTTGCCAAGCTTCTAAGAAATAATGAGTTGTCAAAATAACAGCAAATATTTTTTCACCCAATCTAGAGGATACGTGGTGGTAATGATCAGAACACAAATCCCAATTAGCTCACCGAATTGTGTTGTTCTAGGTTGAAGTGTTCCTTTACAGTAGCAGTTTATACTTTTAGGTTTCCCTCTGTTCTCTCATATATAGATAGCTGAAATTGGAACTCGAAATCCAGCATGGTTTGTAGTAGCACGTTGAAACTTGACAAAAAAAAGTAGTTGCCAGTTTTGTCTCTATGATTTGTTTTCTCTTCAAGTAGCCCTAAGCAGAGACTGTGGAAAAGCACTTTCATTGAAAGGAGTTGCCAAGCTTCCAAGAAATTACGATTTTCTGAAATACCAGCAAATACTGTTTCACAAAATCTTGATTATACGTGGTGGTAATGACAAGTACACAAATCACACTTGGCTCACCAAAATTTGTTCTTCTAGGTTGAAGCGTTCGTTTACAGTAGCAGTTTTTATTTTTATGTTTCACTCTGTTCTCTCCTATATAGATAGATGAAATTGGAATTCTAAATCCAACATGGTTTGTAGTAGCACTTTGAAACTTGACAAAATTAAGGAGTTCTCTGTTTTGTCTCTATGGTTTGTTTCCTATTCCTGTAGCCCTAGGCACAAACTGTGGAAGAACACGTTCATTGAAAGGGGTTGCCATGCTTCTAAGAATTAACGAGTTTCCGAAATACCAGCAAATATTTTTTCACCCATTCTTGATGATACTTGGTGGTAAAGACAAGTACACAAATCCCACTTGGCTCAAAAAATTTTGTTCTTCTAGTTTGAAGCGTTCGTTTACAGTAGCAGTTTTTATTCTTAGGTTTCTCTCAGTTCTCTCCTATAATGATAGATGAATTTGGAACTCTAAATTCAACATGGTTTGTTGTACCTCTTTGAAACTTCATAAAATAAAGGAGTTCTCAGTTTTGTCTCTATGGTTTGTTTCCTCTTCAAGTAGCCCTAGGCACAGACTGTGAAAAAGCACTCTCATTGAGAGGGTTTCCCAAGCTTCTAAGAAATAACGAGTTTCCGTAATACCAGCAAATATTTTTTTCACCCAATCTTGATGATACTTCGTGGGAAGGATCAGTACATAAATCCCACTATTCTCACCAAATTTTGTTCTTCAAGGTTGAAGCGTTCGTCTACAGTAGCAGTTTTTTTATTTACGTTTCACTGTTCTCTCTTATATAGATAGATGAATTTGGAACTCTAAATCCAACATGGTTTGTAGTAGCTCTTTGAATCTTGACAAAAAAAGTAGTTTCCAGTTTTGTCTCTATGATTTGTTTTCTCTTCAAGTAGCCCAAAGCAGAGACTGTGAAAAAGCACTTTCATTGAAAGGAGTTGCCAAGCTTCCAAGAAATTACGAGTTTCCGAAATACCAGCAAATACTATTTCACAAAATCTTGATGATACGTGTTGGTAATGACAAGTACCAAATCCCACTTGGCTCACCAAATTTTGTTCTTCTAGGTTGAAGCGTTCATTTACAGTAGCAGTTTTTATTTTTAGGTTTCACTTTGTTCTCTCCTATATAGATAGATGAATTTGGAACTATCAATCCAACATGGTTTGTAGTACCTCTTTGAAATTTGACAAAATAAAGTCGTTCTCAGTATTGTCTCTATGGTTTGTTTCCTCTTCAAGTAGCCCTCAGCAGAGACTGTGGAAAAGCACATTCATTGAAAGGGGTTGCCAAGCTTCCAAGAATTAACGAGTTTCCGAAATACCAGCAAATATTTTTTCACCCAATCTTGATGATACTTGGTGGTAATGATCGGTACACAAATCCCACTTGACTCACCAAATTTTGTTGTTCTAGGTTGAAGCGTTAGTCTACAGTAGCAGTTTATAATTTTAGGTTTCCCTCTGTTCTCTCCTATATAGATAGATGAATTTGGAACTCTAAATACAACATGGTTTGTAGTAGCTCTTTGAAACATGACAAAATAAAGGAGATCTCAGTTTTGTCTCTATCGTTTGTTACCTCTTCAAGTAGCCCTAGACACAGAATGTGGAAAAGCATTTTCATTGTGAGGGGTTGCCAAGCTTCTAAGAAATAACGAGTTTCCGAAATAGCATCAACTATTTTTTCACCCAATCTTGATGATACTTGGTGGTATTGATCAGTACACAAATCCCACTTGGCTCACCAAATTTTGTTCTTCTAGGTTGAAGCGTTCGTTTACAGTAGCAGTTTATATTTTAGGTTTCCCTCTGTTCTCTCCTATATAGATAGATGAATTTGGAACTCTAAATCCAACATGGTTTCTAGTAGCTCTTTGAAACTTGACAAAATAAAGGAGTTCTCAGTTTTGTCTCTATGATTTGTTTCCTCTTCAAGTAGCCCTAAGCAGAGACTGTGGAAAAGCACTTTCATTGAAAGGGTTTGCCAAGCTCAAAAAAAATTACGAGTTTCCGAAATACCAGCAAATATTTTTTCACCCAATCTTCATGATACTTGGTGGTAATTACAAGTACACAAATCCCACTTGGCTCACCAAATTTTGCTCTTCTAGGTTGAAGCGTTCGATTACAAGAGCAGTTTTTATTTTTAGGTTTCCCTCTGTTCTCTCCTATATAGATAGATGAATTTGGAACTCTAAACCCAACATGGTTTGTAGTAGCTCTTTGAAACTTGACAAAAAAATAGTTCTCAGTTTTGTCTCTATGGTTTGATTCCTCTTCAAATAGCCCTAGGCACAGAATGTGGAAAAGCACTCTCATTGAGAGGGTTTCCCAAGCTTCTAAGAAATAACGAGTTTCCGTAATACCAGCAAATATTTTTTTCACCCAATCTTGATGATACTTCGTGGGAAGGATCAGTACAAAAATCCCACTTGGCTCACCAAATTTTGTTCTTCTAGGTTGAAGCGTTCGTCCACAGTAGCAGTTTTTATATTTAGGTTTCCCTCTGTTCTCTCCTATATTGATAGATGAATTTGGAACTCTAAATCCAACATGAATTGTAGTAGCTCTTTGAAACTTGACAGAATAAAGGAGTTCTCAGTTTTTTCTCTATGATTTGTTTCCTAATCAAGTAGCCCTAAGGAGAAACTGGGGAAAAGCACTTTCATTGAAAGGGTTTGTCAAGCTCCCAAAAAATTACGAGTTTCCGAAATAGCATCAACTATTTTTTCACCCAATCTTGATGATACTTGGTGGTAACGATCAGTACACAAATCCCACTTGGCTCACCAAATTGTGTTCTTCTAGGTTGAAGCGTTCGTCTACAGTAGCAGTTTTTATTTTTAGGTTTCCCTCTGTTCTCTCCTATATAGATAGATGAATTTGGAACTCTAAATCCAACATGGTTTGTATTAGCTCTTTGAAACTTGACAATACAAAGTAGTTCTCACTTATGTCTCTATGGTTTGTATAGTCTTCAAGTAGCCCTAAGCAGAGACTGTGGAAAAGCACTTTCATTGAAAGGGGTTGCCAAGCTTCCAAAAAAATTGCGAGTCTCTGAAATACCAGCAAATATTTTTACACCCAATCTTGATGATACGTGGTGGTAATGACAAGTACACAAATCCCACTTGGCTCACCAAATTATGTTCTTCTAGTTTGAAGCGTTCGTCTACAGTAGCAGTTTTTATATTTAGGTTTTCCTCTGTTCTCTCCTATATAGATAGATGAATATGGAACTCTAAATCCAACATGGTTTGTAGTAGCTCTTAGATACTTGACAAAAAAAAGAGGTCTCAGTTTTGTCTCTATGGTTTGTTTCCTCTTCAAGTAGCCCTAAGCTGAAACTGTGGAAAAGCACTTTCACTAAAAGGGGTTGCCAAGCTTCCAAGAAATTACGAGTTTCCAAAATACCTGCAAATATTTTTTCACCCAATGTTGATGATACTTGGTGGTAATGATCAGTACAAAAATCCCACTTGGCTCACCAAATTTCGTTCTTCTAGGTTGAAGCGTTCGTCTACAGTAGCAGTTTTTATATTTAGGTTACCCTCTGTTCTCTCCTATATAGATAGATGAATTTGGAACTCTAAATCCAACATGGTTTGTAGTAGCTCTTTGAAACTTGACAAAATAAAGCAGTTCTCAGTTTTGTCTCTATGATTTGTTTCCTCTTCAAGTAGCCCTAAGCAGAGACTGTGGAAAAGCACTTTCATTGAAAGGGGTTGCCAAGCTTCTAAGAAATAACGAGTTTCCGAAATACCAGCAAATATTTTTTCACCCAATCTTGATGATACTTGGTGGTAATGAGAAGTACACAATTCCCACTTGGCTCACCAAATTTTGTTCTTCTAGGTTGAAGCGTTCGTTTACAGTAGCAGTTTATATTTTAAGGTTTCCCTCTATTCTCTCCTATACAGATAGATGAATTTGGAACTCTAAATCCAACATGGTTTGTAGTAGCTCTTTGAAACTTGACAAAATAAAGAGTTCTCAGTTTTGTCTCTATGGTTTGTTTCCTCTTCAAGTAGCCCTAGGCACAGACTGTGGAAAAGCACTTTCATTGAGAGGGGTTGCCAAGCTTCTAAGAAATAACGAGTTTTCGAAATGCCAGGAAATATTTTTTTACCCAATCTTGGTGATACTTGGTGGTAATGATCAGTCCACAAATCGCACTTGGCTCAACAAATTTTGTTCTTCTAGGTTTAAGCGTTCGTCTACAGTAGCAGTTTTTATATTTATGTTTCACTCTGTTCTCTCTTATATAGATAGATGAATTTATAACTCTAAATCCAACATGCTTTGTAGTAGCTCTTTGAAACTTGACACAATACAGGAGTTCTCAGTATTGTCCCTATCGTTTGTTTCCACTTCACGTAGCCCTAGGCACAGACTGTGGAAATGCACTTTCATAGAAAGGGGTTGCCAAGCTTCCAAGAAATAACGAGTTTCTGAAATACCAGCAAATATTTCTTCACCCAATCTTGATGATACTTGGTGGTAATGATCAGTACACAAATCCCACTTTGCCACCAAATTTTGTTTTTCTAGGTTTAAGAGTTCGTCTACAGTAGCAGTTTTTATATTTAGGTTTCACTCTGTTCTCTCTTATATAGATAGATAATTTGGAAGTCTAAATCCAACATGGTTTGTAGTATCTGTTTGTAACTTGAGACAATAAAGGAGTTCTCAGTTTTATCTCTAAGGTTTGTTTCCTCTTCAAGTAGCCATATGCACAGACTGTGGAAAAGCACTTTCATTGCGAGGGGTTGCCAAGCTTCTACGAAATAATGAGTTTCCGAAACACCAGCAAATATTTTTTCACTCAATCTTGATGATACTTGGTGATAATGATAAGTCCACAAATCGCACTTGGCTCAACAAATTTTGTTCTTCTAGGTTTAAGCGTTCGTCTACAGTAGCAGTTTTTATATTTAGGTTTCACTCTGTTCTCTCTTATAAAGATAGATGAATTTGGAACTCTAAATCCAACATGGTTTGTAGTAGCTCTTTGAAACTTGACAAAATAAAGGAGTTCTCAGTTTTGTCTCTATGTTTTGTTTCCTCTTCAAGTAGCCCTAGGCAAGGACTGTGGATAAGCATTTTCATTGAAAGGGTTTGCCAAGCTCCCAAAAAATTACGGGTTTCCGAAATACCAGCAAATATTTTTTCACCCAATCTTGATGATACTTGGTGGTAATGACAAGTACACAAATCCCACTTGGCTCACAAAATTTTGCTCTTCTAGGTTGAAGCGTTCGTTTACAGTAGCAGTTTTTATTTTTAGGTTTCCCTCTGTTCTCTCCTATAAAGATAGATGAATTTGGAACTCTAAATCAAACATGGTTTGTAGTAGATCTTTGAAACTTGACAAAATAAAAAAGCTCTAACTTTTGTCTCTATGGTTTGTTTCCTTTTCAAATAGCCCTAGGCACAGACTGGGGAAAAGCACATTCATTGAGAGGGTTTGCCAAGCTTCTAAGAAATAACGAGTTTCCGAAACACCAGCAAATATTTTTTCACCCAATATTGATGTTACGCGGTGGTAATGATCAGTACACAAATGCCACTTGGCTCAGCAAATTGTGTTCTTCTATTTTGAAGCGTTCGTTTACAGTAGCAGTTTTTATTTTTAGGTTTCACTCTGTTCTCTCCCATATAGATAGATGAATTTGGAACTCTAAATCCAATATGGTTTGTAGTAGCTTTTTGAAACTTGACCAAATAAAGGAGTTCTCAGTTTTGTCTCTATGGTTTGTTTCCTCTTCAAGTAGTCCTAGGCACAAAGTGTAGAACAGCACTTTCATTGAAAGGGGTTGCCAAGCTTCTAAGAAATAACGAGTTTCCGAAATACCAGCAAATATTTTTTCACCCAATCTTGATGATACTTGGTGGTAATGATCAGTACACAAATCCCACTTGGCTCACCAAATTTTGTTCTTCTAGGTTGAAGCGTTCGTTTACAGTAGCAGTTTTTATTTTTAGGTTTCATTCTGTTCTCTCCTATATAGATAGATGAATTTGGAACTCTAAATCCAACATGGTTTGTAGTACCTCTTTGAAATTTGACAAAATAAAGTCGTTCTCAGTATTGTCTCTATGGTTTGTTTCCTCTTCAAGTAGCCCTCAGCAGAGACTGTGGAAAAGCACATTCATTGAAAGGGGTTGCCAAGCTTCCAAGAATTAACGAGTTTCCGAAATACCAGCAAATATTTTTTCACCCAATCTTGATGATACTTGGTGGTAATGATCGGTACACAAATCCCACTTGACTCACCAAATTTTGTTCTTCTAGGTTGAAGCGTTAGTCTACAGTAGCAGTTTATATTTTTAGGTTCCCTCTGTTCTCTCCTATATAGCTAGATGAATTTGGAACTCTAAATCCAACATGGTTGTAGTAGCTCTTTGAAACTAGACAAAATAAAGGAGTTCTCAATTTTGTCTCTATGATTTGTTTCCTCTTCAAGTAGCCCAGGCAGAGATTGTGGAAAAGCACTTTCATTGAAAGGGGTTGCCAAGCTTCCAAGAAATTACGGGTTTCCGAAATACCAGCAAATATTTTTTCACCCAATCTTGATGATGCTTGGTGGTAATGAGAAGTACACAGATCCCACATGGCTCACCAAATTTTGTTCTTCTAGTTTAAGCATTCGTTTACAGTAGCAGTTTTTATTTTTAGGTTTCACTCTGTTCTCTCCTATATAGATAGATGAATTTGGAACTTTAAATCCAACATGGATTGTAGTAGCTCTTTGAAACTTGACAAAATAAAGGAGTTCTCAGTTTTGTCTTTACGCATTGTTTCTTCTTCAAGTAGCACTAGGCACAGACTGTGGAAAAGCACTTTCATTGAGAGGGGTTGCCAAGATTCTAAGAAATAACGAGTTTCCCAAATACCAGCAAATATTTTTTCACGCAATCTTGATGATACGTGGTGGTAATGATCAGTACACAAATCCCACTTGGCTCACCAAACTGTGTTCTTCTAGGTTGAAGCGTTCATTTACAGTAGCAGTTTTTATTTTTAGGTATCACTCTGTTCTCTCCTATATAGATAGATTAATTTGGAACTCTAAATCCAACATGGTTTGTAGTAGCTCTTTGAAACTCGACAATAAAAAGTAGTTCTCAGTTTTGTCTCTATGATTTGTTTTCTCTTCAAGTAGCCCTAAGCAGAGACTGTGGAAAAGCACTTTCATTGAAAGGAGTTGCCAAGAATCCAACAAATTACGAGTTTCCGAAATACCAGCAAATACTGTTTCACCCAATCTTGATGATACTTGGTGGTAATGATCAGTACACAAATCCCACTTGGCTCACCAAATTGTGTTCTTCTAGGTTGTAGCGTTCGTCTACAGTAGCAGTTTTTATAATTAGGTTTCCCTCTGTTCTCTCCTATATAGATAGAGAATATGGAACTCTAAATCCAACATGGTTTGTAGTAGCTCTTAGAAACTTGACAAAAAAAGAGGTCTCAGTTTTGTCTCTATGGTTTGTTTCCTCTTAAAGTAGCCCTAAGCAGAGACTGTGGAAAAGCACATTCATTGAAAGGGGTTGCCAAGCTTCCAAGAATTAACGAGTTTCCGAAACACCAGCAAATATTTTTTCACCCAATCTTGATGATACTTGGTGGTAATGATCGGTACACAAATCCCACTTGACTCACCAAATTTTGTTGTTCTAGGTTGAAGCGTTAGTCTACAGTAGCAGTTTATAATTTTAGGTTTCCCTCTGTTCTCTCCTACATAGATAGATGAATTTGGAACTCTAAGTACAACATGGTTTGTAGTAGCTCTTTGAAACATGACAAAATAAAGGAGATCTCAGTTTTGTCTCTATGGTTTGTTACCTCTTCAAGTAGCCCCTAGACACAGAATGTGGAAAAGCATTTTCATTGTGAGGGGTTGCCAAGCTTCTAAGAAATAACGAGTTTCCGAAATAGCATCAACTATTTTTTCACCCAATCTTGATGATACTTGGTGGTAATGATCAGTACACAAATCCCACTTGGCTCACCAAATTGTGTTCTTCTAGGTTGTAGCGTTCGTCTACAGTAGCAGTTTTTATAATTAGGTTTCCCTCTGTTCTCTAATATATAGATAGAGAATATGGAACTCTAAATCCAACATGGTTTGTAGTAGCTCTTAGAAACTTGACAAAAAAAGAGGTCTCAGTTTTGTCTCTATGGTTTGTTTCCTCTTAAAGTATCCCTAAGCAGAGACTGTGGAAAAGCACTTTCATTGAAAGGGGTTGCCAAGCTTCCAAGAAATTTCGAGTTTCCGAAATACCAGCAAATATTTTTTCAACCAATCTTAATGATACGTGGTGGTAATGACAAGTACACAAATCGCACTTGGCTCACCAAATTTTGTTTTTCAAATTTGAAGCGTTCGTTTACAGTATCAGTTTATATTTTTAGGTTTCCCTCTGTTCTCTCCTATATACATAGATGAATTTGGAAATCTAAATCCAACATGGTTTGTAGTAGCTCTTTGAAACTTGACAAAATAAAGGAGTTCTCAGTTTTCTCTCTATGGTTTGTTTCTTCTTCAATACCCCAAGGCACAGACTGTGGAAAAGCACTTTCATTGAGAGGGATTGCAAAGCTTCTAAGAAATAAGGAGTTTCTAAAATACCAGCAAACATTTTTTCACCCAATCTTGAAGGTACTTGGTGGTAATGATCAGTACAAAATCCCACTTGGCTCACCAAATTTTGTTCTTCTAGGTTGAAGCGTTCGTCCACAGTAGCAGTTTTTATATTTAGGTTTCCCTCTGTTCTCTCCTATATTGATAGATGAATTTGGAACTCTAAATCCAACATGAATTGTAGTAGCTCTTTGAAACTTGACAGAATAAAGGAGTTCTCAGTTTTTTCTCTATGATTTGTTTCCTAATCAAGTAGCCCTAAGGAGAAACTGGGAAAAGCACTTTCATTGAAAGGGTTTGTCAAGCTCCCAAAAAATTACGGGTTTCCGAAATACCAGCAAATGTTTTTTCACCCAATCTTGATGATACTTGGTGGTAATTACAAATACACAAATCCCACTTGGCTCACCAAATTTTGCTCTTCTAGGTTGATGCGTTCGTTTACAAGAGCATTTTTATTTTTAGGTTTCCCTCTGTTCTCTCCTATATAGATAGATGAATTTGGAACTCTAAATCCAACATAGTTTGTATTAGCTCTTTGAAACTTGACAATACAAAGTAGTTCTCAGTTATGTCTCTATGGTTTGTATAGTCTTCAAGTAGCCCTAAGCAGAGACTGTGGAAAAGCACTTTCATTGAAAGGGGTTGCCAAGCTTCCAAAAAATTGCGAGTCTCTGAAATACCAGCAAATATTTTTACACCCAATCTTGATGATACGTGGTGGTAATGACAAGTACACAAATCCCACTTGGCTCACCAAATTATGTTCTTCTAGTTTGAAGCGTTCGTCTACAGTAGCAGTTTTTATATTTAGGTTTCCCTCTGTTCTCTCCTATATAGATAGATGAATATGGAACTCTAAATCCAACATGGTTTGTAGTAGCTCTTAGATACTTGACAAAAAAAAAGAGGTCTCAGTTTTGTCTCTATGGTTTGTTTCCTCTTCAAGTAGACCTAAGCTGAAACTGTGGAAAAGCACTTTCACTAAAAGGGGTTGCCAAGCTTCCAAGAAATTACGAGTTTCCAAAATACCTGCAAATATTTTTTCACCCAATGTTGATGATACTTGGTGGTAATGATCAGTACAAAAATCCCACTTGGCTCACCAAATTTCGTTCTTCTAGGTTGAAGTGTTCGTCTACAGTAGCAGTTTTTATATTTAGGTTACCCTCTGTTCTCTCCTATATAGATAGATGAATTTGGAACTCTAAATCCAACATGGTTTGTAGTAGCTCTTTGAAACTTGACAAAATAAAGCAGTTCTCAGTTTTGTCTCTATGATTTGTTTCCTCTTCAAGTAGCCCTAAGCAGAGACTGTGGAAAAGCACTTTCATTGAAAGGGGTTGCCAAGCTTCTAAGAAATAACGAGTTTCCGAAATACCAGCAAATATTTTTTCACCCAATCTTGATGATACTTGGTGGTAATGAGAAGTACACAATTCCCACTTGGCTCACCAAATTTTGTTCTTCTAGGTTGAAGCGTTCGTTTACAGTAGCAGTTTATATTTTAAGGTTTCCCTCTATTCTCTCCTATACAGATAGATGAATTTGGAACTCTAAATCCAACATGGTTTGTAGTAGCTCTTAACTTGACAAAATAAAGGAGTTCTCAGTTTTGTCTCTATGGTTTGTTTCCTCTTCAAGTAGCCCTAGGCACAGACTGTGGAAAAGCACTTTCATTGAGAGGGGTTGCCAAGCTTCTAAGAAATAACGAGTTTTCGAAATGCCAGGAAATATTTTTTTACCCAATCTTGGTGATACTTGGTGGTAATGATCAGTCACAAATCGCACTTGGCTCAACAAATTTTGTTCTTCTAGGTTTAAGCGTTCGTCTACAGTAGCAGTTTTTATATTTATGTTTCACTCTGTTCTCTCTTATATAGATAGATGAATTTATAACTCTAAATCCAACATGCTTTGTAGTAGCTCTTTGAAACTTGACACAATACAGGAGTTCTCAGTATTGTCCCTATCGTTTGTTTCCACTTCACGTAGCCCTAGGCACAGACTGTGGAAATGCACTTTCATAGAAAGGGGTTGCCAAGCTTCCAAGAAATAACGAGTTTCTGAAATACCAGCAAATATTTCTTCACCCAATCTTGATGATACTTGGTGGTAATGATCAGTACACAAATCCCACTTTGCCACCAAATTTTGTTTTTCTAGGTTTAAGAGTTCGTCTTCAGTAGCAGTTTTTATATTTAGGTTTCACTCTGTTCTCTCTTATATAGATAGATAATTTGGAAGTCTAAATCCAACATGGTTTGTAGTATCTGTTTGTAACTTGAGACAATAAAGGAGTTCTCAGTTTTATCTCTAAGGTTTGTTTCCTCTTCAAGTAGCCATATGCACAGACTGTGGAAAAGCACTTTCATTGCGAGGGGTTGCCAAGCTTCTACGAAATAATGAGTTTCCGAAACACCAGCAAATATTTTTTCACTCAATCTTGATGATACTTGGTGATAATGATAAGTCCACAAATCGCACTTGGCTCAACAAATTTTGTTCTTCTAGGTTTAAGCGTTCGTCTACAGTAGCAGTTTTTATATTTAGGTTTCACTCTGTTCTCTCTTATAAAGATAGATGAATTTGGAACTCTAAATCCAACATGGTTTGTAGTAGCTCTTTGAAACTTGACAAAATAAAGGAGTTCTCAGTTTTGTCTCTATGTTTTGTTTCCTCTTCAAGTAGCCCTAGGCAGAGACTGTGGATAAGCATTTTCATTGAAAGGGTTTGCCAAGCTCCCAAAAAATTACGGGTTTCCGAAATACCAGCAAATATTTTTTCACCCAATCTTGATGATACTTGGTGGTAATGACAAGTACACAAATCCCACTTGGCTCACAAAATTTTGCTCTTCTAGGTTGAAGCGTTCGTTTAGAGTAGCAGTTTTTATTTTTAGGTTTCCCTCTGTTCTCTCCTATAAAGATAGATGAATTTGGAACTCTAAATCAAACATGGTTTGTAGTAGATCTTTGAAACTTGACAAAATAAAAAAGCTCTAACTTTTGTCTCTATGGTTTGTTTCCTTTTCAAATAGCCCTAGGCACAGACTGGGGAAAAGCACATTCATTGAGAGGGTTTGCCAAGCTTCTAAGAAATAACGAGTTTCCGAAACACCAGCAAATATTTTTTCACCCAATATTGATGTTACGAGGTGGTAATGATCAGTACACAAATGCCACTTGGCTCAGCAAATTGTGTTCTTCTATTTTGAAGCGTTCGTTTACAGTAGCAGTTTTTATTTTTAGGTTTCACTCTGTTCTCTCCCATATAGATAGATGAATTTGGAACTCTAAATCCAATATGGTTTGTAGTAGCTTTTTGAAACTTGACCAAATAAAGGAGTTCTCAGTTTTGTCTCTATGGTTTGTTTCCTCTTCAAGTAGTCCTAGGCACAAAGTGTAGAACAGCACTTTCATTGAAAGGGGTTGCCAAGCTTCTAAGAAATAACGAGTTTCCGAAATACCAGCAAATATTTTTTCACCCAATCTTGATGATACTTGGTGGTAATGATCAGTACACAAATCCCACTTGGCTCACCAAATTTTGTTCTTCTAGGTAGAAGCGTTCGTTTACAGTAGCAGTTTTTATTTTTAGGTTTCATTCTGTTCTCTCCTATATAGATAGATGAATTTGGAACTCTAAATCCAACATGGTTTGTAGTACCTCTTTGAAATTTGACAAAATAAAGTCGTTCTCAGTATTGTCTCTATGGTTTGTTTCCTCTTCAAGTAGCCCTCAGCAGAGACTGTGGAAAAGCACATTCATTGAAAGGGGTTGCCAAGCTTCCAAGAATTAACGAGTTTCCGAAATACCAGCAAATATTTTTTCACCCAATCTTGATGATACTTGGTGGTAATGATCGGTACACAAATCCCACTTGACTCACCAAATTTTGTTTTTCTAGGTTGAAGCGTTAGTCTACAGTAGCAGTTTATATTTTTAGGTTTCCCTCTGTTCTCTCCTATATAGATAGATGAATTTGGAACTCTAAATCCAACATGGTTGTAGTAGCTCTTTGAAACTTGACAAAATAAAGGAGTTCTCAATTTTGTCTCTATGATTTGTTTCCTCTTCAAGTAGCCCAGGCAGAGATTGTGGAAAAGCACTTTCATTGAAAGGGGTTGCCAAGCTTCCAAGAAATTACGGGTTTCCGAAATACCAGCAAATATTTTTACACCCAATCTTGATGATGCTTGGTGGTAATGAGAAGTACACAGATCCCACATGGCTCACCAAATTTTGTTCTTCTAGTTTAAGCGTTCGTTTACAGTAGCAGTTTTTATTTTTAGGTTTCACTCTGTTCTCTCCTATATAGATAGATGAATTTGGAACTTTAAATCCAACATGGATTGTAGTAGCTCTTTGAAACTTGACAAAATAAAGGAGTTCTCAGTTTTGTCTTTATGCATTGTTTCTTCTTCAAGTAGCACTAGGCACAGACTGTGGAAAAGCACTTTCATTGAGAGGGGTTGCCAAGATTCTAAGAAATAACGAGTTTCCGAAATACCAGCAAATATTTTTTCACGCAATCTTGATGATACGTGGTGGTAATGATCAGTACACAAATCCCACTTGGCTCACCAAACTGTGTTCTTCTAGGTTGAAGCGTTCGTTTACAGTAGCAGTTTTTATTTTTAGGTTTCACTCTGTTCTCTCCTATATAGATAGATTAATGTGGAACTCTAAATCCAACATGGTTTGTAGTAGCTCTTTGAAACTCGACAATAAAAAGTAGTTCTCAGTTTTGTCTCTATGATTTGTTTTCTCTTCAAGTAGCCCTAAGCAGAGACTGTGGAAAAGCACTTTCATTGAAAGGAGTTGCCAAGAATCCAACAAATTACGAGTTTCCGAAATACCAGCAAATACTGTTTCACCCAATCTTGATGATACTTGGTGGTAATGACAAGTACACAAATCCCACTTGGCTCACCAAATTGTGTTCTTCTAGGTTGTAGCGTTCGTCTACAGTAGCAGTTTTTATAATTAGGTTTCCCTCTGTTCTCTCCTATATAGATAGAGAATATGGAACTCTAAATCCAACATGGTTTGTAGTAGCTCTTAGAAACTTGACAAAAAAAAGAGGTCTCAGTTTTGTCTCTATGGTTTGTTTCCTCTTAAAGTAGCCCTAAGCAGAGACTGTGGAAAAGCACTTTCATTGAAAGGGGTTGCCAAGCTTCCAAGAAATTTCGAGTTTCCGAAATACCAGCAAATATTTTTTCAACCAATCTTGATGGTACGTGGTGGTAATGACAAGTACACAAATCCCACTTGGCTCACCAAATTTTGTTTTTCAAATTTGAAGCGTTCGTTTACAGTATCAGTTTATATTTTTAGGTTTCCCTCTGTTCTCTCCTATATACATAGATGAATTTGGAAATCTAAATCCAACATGGTTTGTAGTAGCTCTTTGAAACTTGACAAAATAAAGGAGTTCTCAGTTTTCTCTCTATGGTTTGTTTCTTCTTCAATAGCCCAAGGCACAGACTGTGGAAAAGCACTTTCATTGAGAGGGATTGCAAAGCTTCTAAGAAATAAGGAGTTTCTAAAATACCAGCAAACATTTTTTCACCCAATCTTGAAGGTACTTGGTGGTAATGATCAGTACAAAAATCCCACTTGGCTCACCAAATTTTGTTCTTCTAGGTTGAAGCGTTCGTCCACAGTAGCAGTTTTTATATTTAGGTTTCCCTCTGTTCTCTCCTATATTGATAGATGAATTTGGAACTCTAAATCCAACATGAATTGTAGTAGGTCTTTGAAACTTGACAGAATAAAGGAGTTCTCAGTTTTTTCTCTATGATTTGTTTCCTAATCAAGTAGTCCTAAGGAGAAACTGGGGAAAAGCACTTTCATTGAAAGGGTTTGTCAAGCTCCCAAAAAATTACGGGTTTCCGAAATACCAGCAAATGTTTTTTCACCCAATCTTGATGATACTTGGTGGTAATTACAAATACACAAATCCCACTTGGCTCACCAAATTTTGCTCTTCTAGGTTGATGCGTTCGTTTACAAGAGCAGTTTTTATTTTTAGGTTTCCCTCTGTTCTCTCCTATATAGATAGATGAATTTGGAACTCTAAATCCAACATAGTTTGTATTAGCTCTTTGAAACTTGACAATACAAAGTAGTTCTCAGTTATGTCTCTATGGTTTGTATAGTCTTCAAGTAGCCCTAAGCAGAGACTGTGGAAAAGCACTTTCATTGAAAGGGGTTGCCAAGCTTCCAAAAAATTGCGAGTCTCTGAAATACCAGCAAATATTTTTACACCCAATCTTGATGATACGTGGTGGTAATGACAAGTACACAAATCCCACTTGGCTCACCAAATTATGTTCTTCTAGTTTGAAGCGTTCGTCTACAGTAGCAGTTTTTATATTTAGGTTTCCCTCTGTTCTCTCCTATATAGATAGATGAATATGGAACTCTAAATCCAACATGGTTTGTAGTAGCTCTTAGATACTTGACAAAAAAAAAGAGTTCTCAGTTTTCTCTCTATGGTTTGTTTCCTCTTCAAGTAGCCCTAAGCTGAAACTGTGGAAAAGCACTTTCACTAAAAGGGGTTGCCAAGCTTCCAAGAAATTACGAGTTTCCAAAATACCTGCAAATATTTTTTCACCCAATGTTGATGATACTTGGTGGTAATGATCAGTACAAAAATCCCACTTGGCTCACCAAATTTCGTTCTTCTAGGTTGAAGCGTTCGTCTACAGTAGCAGTTTTTATATTTAGGTTACCCTCTGTTCTCTCCTATATAGATAGATGAATTTGGAACTCTAAATCCAACATGGTTTGTAGTAGCTCTTTGAAACTTGACAAAATAAAGCAGTTCTCAGTTTTGTCTCTATGATTTGTTTCCTCTTCAAGTAGCCCTAAGCAGAGACTGTGGAAAAGCACTTTCATTGAAAGGGGTTGCCAAGCTTCTAAGAAATAACGAGTTTCCGAAATACCAGCAAATATTTTTTCACCCAATCTTGATGATACTTGGTGGTAATGACAAGTACAGAATTCCCACTTGGCTCACCAAATTTTGTTCTTCTAGGTTGAAGCGTTCGTTTACAGTAGCAGTTTATATTTTAAGGTTTCCCTCTATTCTCTCCTATACAGATAGATGAATTTGGAACTCTAAATCCAACATGGTTTGTAGTAGCTCTTTGAAACTTGACAAAATAAAGGAGTTCTCAGTTTTGTCTCTATGGTTTGTTTCCTCTTCAAGTAGCCCTAGGCACAGACTGTGGAAAAGCACTTTCATTGAGAGGGGTTGCCAAGCTTCTAAGAAATAACGAGTTTTCGAAATGCCAGGAAATATTTTTTTACCCAATCTTGGTGATACTTGGTGGTAATGATCAGTCCACAAATCGTACTTGGCTCACCAAATTTTGTTCTTCTAGGTTTAAGCGTTCGTCTACAGTAGCAGTTTTTATATTTATGTTTCACTCTGTTCTCTCTTATATAGATAGATGAATTTATAACTCTAAATCCAACATGCTTTGTAGTAGCTCTTTGAAACTTGACACAATACAGGAGTTCTCAGTATTGTCCCTATCGTTTGTTTCCACTTCACGTAGCCCTAGGCACTGACTGTGGAAATGCAATTTCATAGAAAGGGGTTGACAAGCTTCCAAGAAATAACGAGTTTCTGAAATACCAGCAAATATTTCTTCACCCAATCTTGATGATACTTGGTGGTAATGATCAGTACACAAATCCCACTTTGCCACCAAATTTTGTTTTTCTAGGTTTAAGAGTTCGTCTACAGTAGCAGTTTTTATATTTAGGTTTCACTCTGTTCTCTCTTATATAGATAGATAATTTGGAAGTCTAAATCCAACATGGTTTGTAGTATCTGTTTGTAACTTGAGACAATAAAGGAGTTCTCAGTTTTATCTCTAAGGTTTGTTTCCTCTTCAAGTAGCCATATGCACAGACTGTGGAAAAGCACTTACATTGCGAGGGGTTGCCAAGCTTCTACGAAATAATGAGTTTCCGAAACACCAGCAAATATTTTTTCACTCAATCTTGATGATACTTGGTGATAATGATAAGTCCACAAATCGCACTTGGCTCAACAAATTTTGTTCTTCTAGGTTTAAGCGTTCGTCTACAGTAGCAGTTTTTATATTTAGGTTTCACTCTGTTCTCTCTTATAAAGATAGATGAATTTGGAACTCTAAATCCAACATGGTTTGTAGTAGCTCTTTGAAACTTGACAAAATAAAGGAGTTCTCAGTTTTGTCTCTATGTTTTGTTTCCTCTTCAAGTAGCCCTAGGCAGAGACTGTGGATAAGCATTTTCATTGAAAGGGTTTGCCAAGCTCCCAAAAAATTACGGGTTTCCGAAATACCAGCAAATATTTTTTCACCCAATCTTGATGATACTTGGTGGTAATGACAAGTACACAAATCCCACTTGGCTCACAAAATTTTGCTCTTCTCGGTTGAAGCGTTCGTTTACAGTAGCAGTTTTTATTTTTAGGTTTCCCTCTGTTCTCTCCTATAAAGATAGATGAATTTGGAACTCTAAATCAAACATGGTTTGTAGTAGATCTTTGAAACTTGACAAAATAAAAAAGCTCTAACTTTTGTCTCTATGGTTTGTTTCCTTTTCAAATAGCCCTAGGCACAGACTGGGGAAAAGCACATTCATTGAGAGGGTTTGCCAAGCTTCTAAGAAATAACGAGTTTCCGAAACACCAGCAAATATTTTTTCACCCAATATTGATGTTACGTGGTGGTAATGATCAGTACACAAATGCCACTTGGCTCAGCAAATTGTGTTCTTCTATTTTGAAGCGTTCGTTTACAGTAGCAGTTTTTATTTTTAGGTTTCACTCTGTTCTCTCCCATATAGATAGATGAATTTGGAACTCTAAATCCAATATGGTTTGTAGTAGCTTTTTGAAACTTGACCAAATAAAGGAGTTCTCAGTTTTGTCTCTATGGTTTGTTTCCTCTTCAAGTAGTCCTAGGCACAAAGTGTAGAACAGCACTTTCATTGAAAGGGGTTGCCAAGCTTCTAAGAAATAACGAGTTTCCGAAATACCAGCAAATATTTTTTCACCGAATCTTGATGATACTTGGTGGTAATGATCAGTACACAAATCCCACTTGGCTCACCAAATTTTGTTCTTCTAGGTTGAAGCGTTCGTTTACAGTAGCAGTTTTTATTTTTAGGTTTCATTCTGTTCTCTCCTATATAGATAGATGAATTTGGAACTCTAAATCCAACATGGTTTGTAGTACCTCTTTGAAATTTGACAAAATAAAGTCGTTCTCAGTATTGTCTCTATGGTTTGTTTCCTCTTCAAGTAGCCCTCAGCAGAGACTGTGGAAAAGCACATTCATTGAAAGGGGTTGCCAAGCTTCCAAGAATTAACGAGTTTCCGAAATACCAGCAAATATTTTTTCACCCAATCTTGATGATACTTGGTGGTAATGATCGGTACACAAATCCCACTTGACTCACCAAATTTTGTTCTTCTAGGTTGAAGCGTTAGTCTACAGTACCAGTTTATATTTTTAGGTTTCCCTCTGTTCTCTCCTATATAGCTAGATGAATTTGGAACTCTAAATCCAACATGGTTGTAGTAGCTCTTTGAAACTTGACAAAATAAAGGAGTTCTCAATTTTGTCTCTATGATCTGTTTCCTCTTCATGTAGCCCAGGCAGAGATTGTGGAAAAGCACTTTCATTGAAAGGGGTTGCCAAGCTTCCAAGAAATTACGGGTTTCCGAAATACCAGCAAATATTTTTTCACCCAATCTTGATGATGCTTGGTGGTAATGAGAAGTACACAGATCCCACATGGCTCACCAAATTTTGTTCTTCTAGTTTAAGCGTTCGTTTACAGTAGCAGTTTTTATTTTTAGGTTTCACTCTGTTCTCTCCTATATAGATAGATGAATTTGGAACATTAAATCCAACATGGATTGTAGTAGCTCTTTGAAACTTGACAAAATAAAGGAGTTCTCAGTTTTGTCTTTATGCATTGTTTCTTCTTCAAGTAGCACTAGGCACAGACTGTGGAAAAGCACTTTCATTGAGAGGGGTTGCCAAGATTCTAAGAAATAACGAGTTTCCGAAATACCAGCAAATATTTTTTCACGCAATCTTGATGATACGTGGTGGTAATGATCAGTACACAAATCCCACTTGGCTCACCAAACTGTGTTCTTCTAGGTTGAAGCGTTCGTTTACAGTAGCAGTTTTTATTTTTAGGTTTCACTCTGTTCTCTCCTATAAAGATAGATGAATTTGGAACTCTAAATCAAACATGGTTTGTAGTAGATCTTTGAAACTTGACAAAATAAAAAAGCTCTAACTTTTGTCTCTATGGTTTGTTTCCTTTTCAAATAGCCCTAGGCACAGACTGGGGAAAAGCACATTCATTGAGAGGGTTTGCCAAGCTTCTAAGAAATAACGAGTTTCCGAAACACCAGCAAATATTTTTTCACCCAATATTGATGTTACGTGGTGGTAATGATCAGTACACAAATGCCACTTGGCTCAGCAAATTGTGTTCTTCTATTTTGAAGCGTTCGTTTACAGTAGCAGTTTTTATTTTTAGGTTTCACTCTGTTCTCTCCCATATAGATAGATGAATTTGGAACTCTAAATCCAATATGGTTTGTAGTAGCTTTTTGAAACTTGACCAAATAAAGGAGTTCTCAGTTTTGTCTCTATGGTTTGTTTCCTCTTCAAGTAGTCCTAGGCACAAAGTGTAGAACAGCACTTTCATTGAAAGGGGTTGCCAAGCTTCTAAGAAATAACGAGTTTCCGAAATACCAGCAAATATTTTTTCACCCAATCTTGATGATACTTGGTGGTAATGATCAGTACACAAATCCCACTTGGCTCACCAAATTTTGTTCTTCTAGGTTGAAGCGTTCGTTTACAGTAGCAGTTTTTATTTTTAGGTTTCATTCTGTTCTCTCCTATATAGATAGATGAATTTGGAACTCTAAATCCAACATGGTTTGTAGTACCTCTTTGAAATTTGACAAAATAAAGTCGTTCTCAGTATTGTCTCTATGGTTTGTTTCCTCTTCAAGTAGCCCTCAGCAGAGACTGTGGAAAAGCACATTCATTGAAAGGGGTTGCCAAGCTTCCAAGAATTAACGAGTTTCCGAAATACCAGCAAATATTTTTTCACCCAATCTTGATGATACTTGGTGGTAATGATCGGTACACAAATCCCACTTGACTCACCAAATTTTGTTCTTCTAGGTTGAAGCGTTAGTCTACAGTACCAGTTTATATTTTTAGGTTTCCCTCTGTTCTCTCCTATATAGCTAGATGAATTTGGAACTCTAAATCCAACATGGTTGTAGTAGCTCTTTGAAACTTGACAAAATAAAGGAGTTCTCAATTTTGTCTCTATGATCTGTTTCCTCTTCATGTAGCCCAGGCAGAGATTGTGGAAAAGCACTTTCATTGAAAGGGGTTGCCAAGCTTCCAAGAAATTACGGGTTTCCGAAATACCAGCAAATATTTTTTCACCCAATCTTGATGATGCTTGGTGGTAATGAGAAGTACACAGATCCCACATGGCTCACCAAATTTTGTTCTTCTAGTTTAAGCGTTCGTTTACAGTAGCAGTTTTTAATTTTATGTTTCACTCTGTTCTCTCCTATATAGATAGATGAATTTGGAACATTAAATCCAACATGGATTGTAGTAGCTCTTTGAAACTTGACAAAATAAAGGAGTTCTCAGTTTTGTCTTTATGCATTGTTTCTTCTTCAAGTAGCACTAGGCACAGACTGTGGAAAAGCACTTTCATTGAGAGGGGTTGCCAAGATTCTAAGAAATAACGAGTTTCCGAAATACCAGCAAATATTTTTTCACGCAATCTTGATGATACGTGGTGGTAATGATCAGTACACAAATCCCACTTGGCTCACCAAACTGTGTTCTTCTAGGTTGAAGCGTTCGTTTACAGTAGCAGTTTTTATTTTTAGGTTTCACTCTGTTCTCTCCTATATAGATAGATTAATTTGGAACTCTAAATCCAACATGGTTTGTAGTAGCTCTTTGAAACTCGACAATAAAAAGTAGTTCTCAGTTTTGTCTCTATGATTTGTTTTCTCTTCAAGTAGCCCTAAGCAGAGACTGTGGAAAAGCACTTTCATTGAAAGGAGTTGCCAAGAATCCAACAAATTACGAGTTTCCGAAATACCAGCAAATACTGTTTCACCCAATCTTGATGATACTTGGTGGTAATGACAAGTACACAAATCCCACTTGGCTCACCAAATTGTGTTCTTCTAGGTTGTAGCGTTCGTCTACAGTAGCAGTTTTTATAATTAGGTTTCCCTCTGTTCTCTCCTATATAGATAGAGAATATGGAACTCTAAATCCAACATGGTTTGTAGTAGCTCTTAGAAACTTGACAAAAAAAGAGGTCTCAGTTTTGTCTCTATGGTTTGTTTCCTCTTAAAGTAGCCCTAAGCAGAGACTGTGGAAAAGCACTTTCATTGAAAGGGGTTGCCAAGCTTCCAAGAAATTTCGAGTTTCCGAAATACCAGCAAATATTTTTTCAACCAATCTCAATGATACGTGGTGGTAATGACAAGTACACAAATCCCACTTGGCTCACCAAATTTTGTTTTTCAAACTTGAAGCGTTCGTTTACAGTATCAGTTTATATTTTTAGGTTTCCCTCTGTTCTCTCCTATATACATAGATGAATTTGGAAATCTAAATCCAACATGGTTTGTAGTAGCTCTTTGAAACTTGACAAAATAAAGGAGTTCTCAGTTTTCTCTCTATGGTTTGTTTCTTCTTCAATAGCCCAAGGCACAGACTGTGGAAAAGCACTTTCATTGAGAGGGATTGCAAAGCTTCTAAGAAATAAGGAGTTTCTAAAATACCAGCAAACATTTTTTCACCCAATCTTGAAGGTACTTGGTGGTAATGATCAGTACAAAAATCCCACTTGGCTCACCAAATTTTGTTCTTCTAGGTTGAAGCGTTCGTCCACAGTGGCAGTTTTTATATTTAGGTTTCCCTCTGTTCTCTCCTATATTGATAGATGAATTTGGAACTCTAAATCCAACATGAATTGTAGTAGGTCTTTGAAACTTGACAGAATAAAGGAGTTCTCAGTTTTTTCTCTATGATTTGTTTCCTAATCAAGTAGCCCTAAGGAGAAACTGGGGAAAAGCACTTTCATTGAAAGGGTTTGTCAAGCTCCCAAAAAATTACGGGTTTCCGAAATACCAGCAAATGTTTTTTCACCCAATCTTGATGATACTTGGTGGTAATTACAAATACACAAATCCCACTTGGCTCACCAAATTTTGCTCTTCTAGGTTGATGCGTTCGTTTACAAGAGCAGTTTTTATTTTTAGGTTTCCCTCTGTTCTCTCCTATATAGATAGATGAATTTGGAACTCTAAATCCAACATAGTTTGTATTAGCTCTTTGAAACTTGACAATACAAAGTAGTTCTCAGTTATGTCTCTATGGTTTGTATAGTCTTCAAGTAGCCCTAAGCAGAGACTGTGGAAAAGCACTTTCATTGAAAGGGGTTGCCAAGCTTCCAAAAAATTGCGAGTCTCTGAAATACCAGCAAATATTTTTACACCCAATCTTGATGATACGTGGTGGTAATGACAAGTACACAAATCCCACTTGGCTCACCAAATTATGTTCTTCTAGTTTGAAGCGTTCGTCTACAGTAGCAGTTTATATTTTTAGGTTTCCCTCTGTTTTCTCCTATATAGATAGATGAATTTGGAACTCTAAATCCAACATGGTTGTAGTAGCTCTTTGAAACTTGACAAAATAAAGGAGTTCTCAATTTTGTCTCTATGATTTGTTTCCTCTTCAAGTAGCCCAGGCAGAGATTGTGGAAAAGCACTTTCATTGAAAGGGGTTGCCAAGCTTCCAAGAAATTACGGGTTTCCGAAATACCAGCAAATATTTTTTCACCCAATCTTGATGATGCTTGGTGGTAATGAGAAGTACACAGATCCCACATGGCTCACCAAATTTTGTTCTTCTAGTTTAAGCGTTCGTTTACAGTAGCAGTTTTTATTTTTAGGTTTCACTCTGTTCTCTCCTATATAGATAGATGAATTTGGAACTTTAAATCCAACATAGATTGTAGTAGCTCTTTGAAACTTGACAAAATAAAGGAGTTCTCAGTTTTGTCTTTATGCATTGTTTCTTCTTCAAGTAGCCCTAGGCACAGACTGTGGAAAAGCACTTTCATTGAGAGGGGTTGCCAAGCTTCTAAGAAATAACGAGTTTTCGAAATGCCAGGAAATATTTTTTTAACCAATCTTGGTGATACTTGGTGGTAATTATCAGTCCACAAATCGCACTTGGCTCAACAAATTTTGTTCTTCTAGGTTTAAGCTTTCGTCTACAGTAGCAGTTTTTATATTTATGTTTCACTCTGTTCTCTCTTATATAGATAGATGAATTTATAACTCTAAATCCAACATGCTTTGTAGTAGCTCTTTGAAACTTGACACAATACAGGAGTTCTCAGTATTGTCCCTATCGTTTGTTTCCACTTCACGTAGCCCTAGGCACAGACTGTGGAAATGCACTTTCATAGAAAGGGGTTGCCAAGCTTCTAAGAAATAACGAGTTTCCGAAATACCAGCAAATATTTTTTCACCCAATCTTGATGATACTTGGTGGTAATGACAAGTACAAAAGTCCCACTTGGCTCACCAAATTTTGTTCTTCTAGGTTGAAGCGTTCATTTACAGTGGCAATTTTTATTTTTAGGTTTCCCTCTGTTCTCTCCTATATAGATAGATGAATTTGGAACTCTAAATACAACATGGTTTGTAGTAGCTCTTTGAAACATGACAAAATAAAGGAGATCTCAGTTTTGTCTCTATGGTTTGTTACCTCTTCAAGTAGCCCTAGACACAGAATGTGGAAAAGCATTTTCATTGTGAGGGGTTGCCAAGCTTCTAAGAAATAACGAGTTTCCGAAATAGCATCAACTATTTTTTCACCCAATCTTGATGATACTTGGTGGTAATGATCAGTACACAAATCCCACTTGGCTCACCAAATTGTGTTCTTCTAGGTTGTGGCGTTCGTCTACAGTAGCAGTTTTTATAATTAGGTTTCCCTCTGTTCTCTCCTATATAGATAGAGAATATGGAACTCTAAATCCAACATGGTTTGTAGTAGCTCTTAGAAACTTGACAAAAAAGAGGTCTCAGTTTTGTCTCTATGGTTTGTTTCCTCTTAAAGTAGCCCTAATCAGAGACTGTGGAAAAGCACTTTCATTGAAAGGGGTTGCCAAGCTTCTAAGAAATTAGGAGTTTCTAAAATACCAGCAAACATTTTTTCACCCAATCTTGAAGGTACTTGGTGGTAATGATCAGTACAAAAATCCCACTTGGCTCACCAAATTTTGTTCTTCTAGGATGAAGCGTTCGTCCACAGTAGCAGTTTTTATATTTAGGTTTCCCTCTGTTCTCTCCTATATAGATAGATGAATTTGGAACTCTAAATCCAACATGAATTGTAGTAGCTCTTTGAAACTTGACAAAATGAAGGAGTTCTCAGTTTTGTCTCTAGGATTTGTTTCCTCTTCAAGTAGCCCTAAGCAGAGACTGAGGATAAGCATTTTCATTGAAAGGGTTTGCCAACCTGCCAAAAAATTACGGGTTTCCGAAATACCATCAAATATTTTTTCACCCAATCTTGATGATACTTGGTGGTAATTACAAGTACACAAATCCCACTTGGCTCACACAATTTTACTCTTGTAGGTTGAAGCGTTCGTTTACAAGAGCAGTTTTTATTTTTAGGTTTCCCTCTGTTCTCTACTATAAGATAGATGAATTAGGAACTCTAAATCCAACATGGTTTGTAGTAGCTCTTTGAAACTTGACAAAATAAAATGTTCTCAGTTTTGTCTCTTTGGTTTTTTTCCTCTTCAAATAGCCCTAAGCAGATACTGCGGACAAGCCAAGCTTGCAAGAAATTACGAGTTTCCGAAATACCAGCAAATATTTTTTCACCCAATCTTGATGATACGTGGTGGTAATGATCAGTACACAAATTCCACTTGGCTCACCAAATTGTGTTCTTCTAGGTTGAAGCGTTCGATTACAGTAGCAGTTTTTATTTTTAGGTTTCACTCTGATCTTTTTTATATAGATATATGAATTTGGAACTCTAAATCCAACATGGATTGTAGTAGCTCTTTGAAACTTGACAAAATGAAGAAGTACTCAGTTTTGTCTCTATGTTTTGTTTTCTCTTCAATTAGCCCTAGTCATAGACTGTGGAAAAGCACTTTCATTGAGAGGGGTTGCCAGGTTTCTAAGAAATAACGAGTTTTCAAAATACCAGCAAATATTTTTTCACCCAATCTTGATGATACTTGGTGGTAATGACAAGTACACAAATACCACTTGGCTCACCAAATTTTGTTCTTCTAGGTTGAAGCGTTCGTTTACAGTAGCAGTTTATATTTTAGGTTTCCCTCTGTTCTCTCCTATATAGATAGATGAATTTGGAACACTAAATCCAACATGGATTCTAGTAGCTCTTTGAAACTTGACAAAATAAAGGAGTTCTCAGTTTTGTCTCTATGATTTGTTTCCTCTTCAAGTAGCCCTAAGCAGAGACTGTGGAAAAGCACTTTCATTGAAAGGGTTTGCCAAGCTCAAAAAAAATTACGAGTTTCCGAAATACCAGCAAATATTTTTTCACCCAATCTTGATGATACTTGGTGGTAATTACAAGTACACAAATCCCACTTGGCTCACCAAATTTTGCTCTTCTAGGTTGAAGCGTTCGATTACAAGAGCAGTTTTTATTTTTAGGTTTCCCTCTGTTCTCTCCTATATAGATATATGAATTTGGAACTCTAAACCCAACATGGTTTTTAGTAGCTCTTTGAAACTTGACAAAATAAAAATGTTCTCAGTTTTGTCTCTATGATTTGTTTCCTCCTCAAGTATGCCTAAGCAGAGACTGTGGAAAAGCACTTTCATTGAAAGGGGTTGCCAAGCTTCCAAGAAATTAGGAGTTTCCGAAATACCAGCAAACAGTTTTTCACCCAATCTTGATGATACTGGTGATAATGATCAATACACAAATCCCACTTGATCACCAAATTTGGTTCTTCTAGGTTGAACCGTTCGTTTACCTAGGCAGTTCATATTTTTAGGTGTCCCTCTGTTCTCTCCTATATAGATAGATGAATTTGGAACTCTAAATACAACATAGTTTGTAGTAGCTCTTTGAAACTTGACAAAATAAAGGAGTTCTCAGTTTTGTCTCTAGGATTTGTTTCCTCTTCAAGTAGCCCTAAGCAGAGACTGTGGATAAGCATTTTCATTGAAAGTGTTTGACAAGCCCCCAAAAAATTACGGGTTTCCGAAATACCAGCAAATATTTTTTCACCCAATCTTGATGATACTTGGTGGTAATTACAAGTACACAAATCCCACTTGGCTCACACAATTTTCCTCTTGTAGGTTGAAGTGTTCGTTTACAAGAGCAGTTTTTATTTTTAGGTTTCCCTCTCTTCTCTCCTATAAGATAGATGAATTAGGAACTCTAAATCCAACATGGTTTGTAGTAGCTCTTTGAAACTTGACAAAATAAAATGTTCTCAGTTTTGTCTCTATGGTTTTTTCCTCTTCAAATAGCCCTAAGCAGATACTGTGGACAGCAAGCTTGCAAGAAATTACGAGTTTCCGAAATACCAGCAAATATTTTTTCACCCAATCTTGATGATACGTGGTGGTAATGATCAGTACACAAATCCCACTTGGCTCACCAAATTGTGTTCTTCTAGGTTGAAGCGTTCGATTACAGTAGCAGTTTTTATTTTTAGGTTTCACTCTGATCTTTTTTATATAGATATATGAATTTGGAACTCTAAATCCAACATGGATTGTAGTAGCTCTTTGAAACTTGACAAAATGAAGGAGTTCTCAGTTTTGTCTCTATGATTTGTTTCCTCTTCAAGTAGCCCTAGGCACAGACTGGGGAAAAGCACATTCATTGAGAGGGGTTGCCAAGCTTCTAAGAAATAACGAGTTTCCGAAATACCAGCAAATATTTTTTCACCCAATCTTGATGATACGTGGTGGTATTGATCAGTACACAGATGCCACTTGGCTCACCAAATTGTGTTCTTCTAGGTTGAAGCGTTCATTTACAGTAACAGTTTTTATTTTTAGGTTTCACTCTGTTCTCTCCCATATAGATAGATGAATTTGGAACTCTAAATCCAACATGGTTTGTAGTAGCTCTTTGAAACTTGACAAAATAAAGGAGTTCTCAGTTTTTTCTCTATGGCTTGTTTCCTCTTCAAATGGCCCTAGCCACAGACTGGGGAAAAGCACTTTCATTGAAAGGGGTTGCCAAGCTTCCAAGATATTAGGAGTTTCCGAAATATCAGCAAACAGTTTTTCACCCGATCTTGATGATACTTGGTGTTAATAACAAGTAGACAAATCCCACTTAGCTCACCCAATTTTGTTCTTCTAGGTTGAAGCGTTCGTTTACAGTAGCAGTTTTTATTTTTAGGTTTCACTCTGTTCTCTCTTATATAGATAGATGAATTTGGAACTCTAAATTCAACATGGTTTGTAGTAGCTATGAAACTTGACAAATGAAGGAGTTCTCAGTTTTGTCTCTATGGATTGTTTCCTCTTCAAGTACACTATGCACACACTGTGAAAAAGCACTTTCATTGAGAGGGGTTGCCAAGCTTCTAAGAAATAACGAGTTTTCGAAATACGAGCAAATATTTTTTCACCCAATCTGGATGATACGTGGTGGTAATGATCAGTACACAAATGCCACTTGTCTCACCAAATTGTGCTCTTCTAAGTTGAAGCGTTCGTTTACAGTAGCAGTTTTTATTTTTAGGTTTCACTCTGTTCTCTCCCATATAGATAGATGAATTTGGAACTCTAAATCCAACATGGTTTGTAGTAGCTCTTTGAAACTTGACAAAATAATCTAGTTCTCAGTTTTGTCCCTATGGTTTGTTTCCTCTTCAAGTTGCCCTAGGCACAAACTGTAGAAAAGCACTTCCATTGAAAGGGGTTGCCAAGCTTCTAAGAAATAACGAGTTTCCGAAATACCAGCAAATATTTTTTTACCCAATCTTGATGATACTTGGTGGTAATGATCGGTACACAAATCCCACTTGACTCACCAAATTTTGTTCTTCTAGGTTGAAGCGTTCGTTTACAGTAGCAGTTTATATTTTTAGGTTTCCCTCTGTTCTCTCCTATATAGATAGATGAATTTGGAACTCTATATCCAACATGGTTTGTAGTAGCTCTTTAAAACTTGAGAAAATAAAGGAGTTCTCAGTTTTGTCTCTATGATTTGTTTCCTCTTCAAGTAGCCCTAAGCAGAGACTGTGGAAAAGCACTTTCATTGAAAGGGTTTGCCAAACTCCCAAGAAATTACGGGTTTCCGAAATACCAGCAAATATTTTTTCACCCAATCTTGATGATACTTGGTGGTAATGACAAGTACAGAAATCCCACTTGGCTCACCAAATTTTGCTCTTCTAGGTTGAAGCGTTCGTTTACAGTAGCAGTTTTTATATTTAGGTTTCCCTCTGTTCTCTCCTATATAGATAGATGAATTTGGAACTCTAAATCTAACATGGTTTGTAGTAGTTCTTTGAAACTTGACAAAAAAAATAGTTCTCAGTTTTGTCTCTATGGTTTGATTCCTCTTCAAATAGCCCTAGGCACAGAATGTGGAAAAGCACTCTCATTGAGAGGGTTTCCCAAGCTTCTAAGAAATAACGAGTTTCCATAATACCAGCAAATATTTTTTTCACCCAATCTTGATGATACTTCGTGGGAAGAATCAGTGCATAAATCCCACTATTCTCACCAAATTTTGTTCTTCAAGGTTGAAGCGTTCGTCTACAGTAGCAGTTTTTTTATTTACGTTTCACTGTTCTCTCTTATATAGATAGATGAATTTGGAACTCTAAATCCAACATGGTTTGTAGTAGCTCTTTGAATCTTGACAAAAAAAAGTAGTTTCCAGTTTTGTCTCTATGATTTGTTTTCTCTTCAAGTAGCCCAAAGCAGAGACTGTGGAAAAGCACTTTCATTGAAAGGAGTTGCCAAGCTTCCAAGAAATTACGAGTTTCCGAAATACCAGCAAATACTATTTCACCCAATCTTGATGATACGTGTTGGTAATGACAAGTACTTGGCTCACCAAATTTTGTTCTTCTAGGTTGAAGCGTTCGTTTACAGTAGCAGTTTTTATTTTTAGGTTTCACTTTGTTCTCTCCTATATAGATAGATGAATTTGGAACTATCAATCCAACATGGTTTGTAGTACCTCTTTGAAATTTGACAAAATAATGTCGTTCTCAGTATTGTCTCTATGGTTTGTTTCCTCTTCAAGTAGCCCTCAGCAGAGACTGTGGAAAAGCACATTCATTGAAAGGGGTTGCCAAGCTTCCAAGAATTAACGAGTTTCCGAAATACCAGCAAATATTTTTTCACCCAATCTTGATGATACTTGGTGGTAATGATCGGTACACAAATCCCACCTGACTCACCAAATTTTGTTGTTCTAGGTTGAAGCGTTAGTCTACAGTAGCAGTTTATATTTTTAGGTTTCCCTCTGTTCTCTCCTATATAGATAGATGAATTTGGAACTCTAAATACAACATGTTTTGTAGTAGCTCTTTGAAACATGACAAAATAAAGGAGATCTCAGTTTTGTCTCTATGGTTTGTTACCTCTTCAAGTAGCCCTAGACACAGAATGTGGAAAAGCATTTTCATTGTGAGGGGTTGCCAAGCTTCTAAGAAATAACGAGTTTCCGAAATAGCATCAACTATTTTTTCACCCAATCTTGATGATACTTGGTGGTAATGATCAGTACACAAATCCCACTTGGCTCACCAAATTGTGTTCTTCTAGGTTGTGGCGTTCGTCTACAGTAGCAGTTTTTATAATTAGGTTTCCCTCTGTTCTCTCCTATATAGATAGAGAATATGGAACTCTAAATCCAACATGGTTTGTAGTAGCTCTTAGAAACTTGACAAAAAAAGAGGTCTCAGTTTTGTCACTATGGTTTGTTTCCTCTTAAAGTAGCCCTAAGCAGAGACTGTGGAAAAGCACTTTCATTGAAAGGGGTTGCCAAGCTTCCAAGAAATTTCGAGTTTCCGAAATACCAGCAAATATTTTTTCAACCAATCTTGATGATACGTGGTGGTAATGACAAGTACACAAATCCCACTTGGCTCACCAAATTTTGTTTTTCAAATTTGAAGCGTTCGTTTACAGTATCAGTTTATATTTTTAGGTTTCCCTCTGTTCTCTCCTATATACATAGATGAATTTGGAAATCTAAATCCAACATGGTTTGTAGTAGCTCTTTGAAAGTTGACAAAATAAAGGAGTTCTCAGTTTTCTCTCTATGGTTTGTTTCTTCTTCAAGTAGCCCAAGGCACAGACTGTGGAAAAGCACTTTCATTGAGAGGGATTGCCAAGCTTCTAAGAAATAAGGAGTTTCTAAAATACCAGCAAACATTTTTTCACCCAATCTTGAAGGTACTTGGTGGTAATGATCAGTACACAAATCCCACTTTGCTCACCAAATTTTGCTCTTCTAGGTTGAAGCGTTCGATTACAAGAGCAGTTTTTATTTTTAGGTTTCCCTCTGTTCTCTCCTATATAGATATATGAATTTGGAACTCTAAACCCAACATGGTTTGTAGTAGCTCTTTGAAACTTGACAAAATAAAAATGTTCTCAGTTTTGTCTCTATGATTTGTTTCCTCCTCAAGTATGCCTAAGCAGAGACTGTGGAAAGCACTTTCATTGAAAGGGGTTGCCAAGCTTCCAAGAAATTAGGAGTTTCCGAAATACCAGCAAACAGTTTTTCACCCAATCTTGATGATACTGGTGATAATGATCAATACACAAATCCCACTTGATCACCAAATTTGGTTCTTCTAGGTTGAACCGTTCATTTACAGAGGCAGTTCATATTTTTAGGTGTCCCTCTGTTCTCTCCTATATAGATAGATGAATTTGGAACTCTAAATACAACATAGTTTGTAGTAGCTCTTTGAAACTTGAAAAAATAAAGGAGTTCTCAGTTTTGTCTCTATGATTTGTTTCCTCTTCAAGTAGCCCTAGGCACAGACTGGGGGAAAGCACATTCATTGAGAGGGGTTGCCAAGCTTCTAAGAAATAACGAGTTTCCGAAATACCAGCAAATATTTTTTCACCCAATCTTGATGATACGTGGTGGTAATGATCAGTACACAAATCCCACTTGGCTCACCAAATTGTGTTCTTCTAGGTTGAAGCGTTCGTTTACAGTAACAGTTTTTATTTTTAGGTTTCACTCTGTTCTCTCCCATATAGATAGATGAATTTGGAACTCTAAATCCAACATGGTTTGTAGTAGCTCTTTGAAACTTGAAAAAATAAAGGAGTTCTCAGTTTTTTTCTCTATGGTTTGTTTCCTCTTCAAATGGCCCTAGCCACAGACTGGGGAAAAGCACTTTCATTGAAAGGGGTTGCCAAGCTTCCAAGATATTAGGAGTTTCCGAAATACCAGCAAACAGTTTTTCACCCAATCTTGATGATACTTGGTGTTAATGACAAGTACACAAATCCCACTTGGCTCACGAAATTGTGTTCTTCTATTTTGAAGTGTTCGTTTTCAGTAGCAGTTTTTATTTTTCGGTTTCACTCTGTTCTCTTTTATATAAATAGATGAATTTGGATCTCTAAATCCAACATGGTTTGTAGTAGCTCTTTGAAACTTGAAAAAATAAAGGAATTCTCAGTTTTGTCTTTGTGATTTGTTTCCTCTTCAAGTATCCCAGGCAGAGACTGTGGAAAAGCACTTCAATTGAAAGGGGTGGCCAAGCTTCCAATATATAACGGGTTTCCGAAATACCAGCAAATTTTTTTTCACCCAATCTTGATGATAATTGGTGGTAATAACAAGTAGACAAATCCCACTTAGCTCACCCAATTTTGTTCTTCTAGGTTGAAGCGTTCGTTTACAGTAGCAGTTTTTATTTTTAGGTTTCACTCTGTTCTCTCTTATATAGATAGATGAATTTGGAACTCTAAATCCAACATTGTTTGTAGTAGCTATGAAACTTGACAAATGAAGGAGTTCTCAGTTTTGTCTCTATGGATTGTTTCCTCTTCAAGTACACTATGCACACACTGTGAAAAAGCACTTTCATTGAGAGGGGTTGCCAAGCTTCTAAGAAATAACGAGTTTTCGAAATACGAGCAAATATTTTTTCACCCAATCTGGATGATACGTGGTGGTAATGATCAGTACACAAATGCCACTTGGCTCACCAAATTGTGCTCTTCTAAGTTGAAGCGTTCGTTTACAGTAGCAGTTTTTATTTTTAGGTTTCACTCTGTTCTCTCCCATATAGATAGATGAATTTGGAACTCTAAATCCAACATGGTTTGTAGTAGCTCTTTGAAACTTGACAAAATGATGGAGTTCTCGGTTGTGTCCCTATGGTTTGTTTCCTCTTCAAGTAGCCCTAGGCACAAACTGTAGAAAAGCACTTCCATTGAAAGGGGTTGCCAAGCTTCTAAGAAATAACGAGTTTCCGAAATACCAGCAAATATTTTTTTACCCAATCTTGATGATACTTGGTGGTAATGATCGGTACACAAATCCCACTTGACTCACCAAATTTTGTTCTCCTAGGTTGAAGCGTTCGTTTACAGTAGCAGTTTATATTTTTAGGTTTCCCTCTGTTCTCTCCTATATAGATATATGAATTTGGAACTCTAAATCCAACATGGTTTGTAGTAGCTCTTTAAAACTTGAGAAAATAAAGGAGTTCTCAGTTTTGTCTCTATGATTTGTTTCCTCTTCAAGTAGCCCTAAGCAGAGACTGTGGAAAAGCACTTTCATTGAAAGGGTTTGCCAAACTCCCAAGAAATTACGGGTTTCCGAAATACCAGCAAATATTTTTTCACCCAATCTTGATGATACTTGGTGGTAATGACAAGTACAGAAATCCCACTTGGCTCACCAAATTTTGCTCTTCTAGGTTGAAGCGTTCGTTTACAGTAGCAGTTTTTATATTTAGGTTTCCCTCTGTTCTCTCCTATATAGATAGATGAATTTGGAACTCTAAATCTAACATGGTTTGTAGTAGTTCTTTGAAACTTGACAAAAAAAATAGTTCTCAGTTTTGTCTCTATGGTTTGATTCCTCTTCAAATAGCCCTAGTCACAGACTGGAAAAAGCACATTCATTTAGAAAGGTTGCCATGCTTCTAAGAAATAACGAGTTTCCTAAATACCAGCAAATATTTTTTCACGCAATCTTGATGATAGGTGGTGGTAATGATCAGTGCACAAATCCCACTTGGCTCACCAAATGGTGTTCTTCTAGGTTGAAGCGTTCGTTTACAGTAGCAGTTTTTATTTTTATTTTTTACTCTGTTCTCTCCTATATAGATAGATGAATTTGTAACTCTAAATCCAACAAGGTTTGTAGTAGCTCTTTGAAACTTGAAAAAAATTTAGGAGTTCAAAGTTTTGTCTCTATGATTTATTGCCTCTTCAGTAGCCCTAAGCAGAGACTGTGGAAAACCACTTTCATTGAAAGGGGTTGCCAGCTTCCAAGAAATTACGAGTTTCCGAAATACCAGCAAATATTTTTTCACCCAATCTTGATGATATTTGGTGGGAATGACAAGTACACACATCCCAATTGGCTCACCAAATTTTGTTCTTCTAGTTTAAGCGTTCGTTTACAGTGGCAGTTTTTATTTTTAGGTTTCCCTCTGTTCTCTCCTATATAGATTGATGAATTTGGAACTCTAAATCCAACATGGTATGTAGTAGCTCTTTGAAACTTGACAAAATAGAAAAGTTCTCAGTTTTGTCTCTATTTGTTTGTTTCCTCTTCAAATAGCCCTAGGCACAGACTGGGGAAAAGCACATTCATTGAGAGGAGTTGCCAAGCTTCTAACAAATAACGAGTTTCCGAAATACCAGCAAATATTTTTTCACCCAATCTTGATGATAATTGGTGGTAATGATTAGTACACAAATGCCACTTGGCTCACCAAATTGTGTTCTTCTAGGTGGAAGCGTTCTTTTACAATAGCAGTTTTTATTTTTAGGGTTTACACTGTTCTCTTTTACATAGATAGATGAATTTGGAACTCTAAATCCAACATGGTTTGTAGTAGCTCTTTGAAAATTGACAAAATGAAGGAGTTCTCAGTTTTGTCTCTATGATTCGTTTCCTTTTCAAGTAGCCCTAGGCACAGACTGTGGAAAAGCACTTTCATTGAGAGGGGTTGCCAGGCTTCTTAGAAATAACGAGTTTCCGAAATACCAGCAAATATTTTTTCACCCAATCTTGATGATAATTGGTGGTAATGACAAGTACACAAATCCCACTTGGCTTACCAAATTTTGTTCTTCTAGGATGAAGCGTTGGTTTACAGTAACAGTTTATATTTTTTGGTTTCCCTCTGTTCTCTCCTATATAGATAGATGAATTTGGAACTCTAAATCCAACATGGTTTGTAGTAGCTCTTTGAAACTTGACAAAATAAAGGAGTTCTCAGTTTTGTCTCGATGATTTGTTTCCTCTTCATGTAGCCGTCAGCAGAGACTGTGGAAAAGCACGTTCATTGAAAGGGTTTGCCATGATCCAAGAAATTACGGGTTTCCGAAATACCAGCAAATATTTTTTCACCCAATTTTGATGATCCGTGGTGGTAATGATCATTACACAAATGCCACTTGGCTCACAAAATTGTGTTCTTCTAGGTTGAAGCGTTCGTTTACAGTAGCAGTTTTATTTTTAGGTTTCACTCTGTTCTCTCCCATATAGATAGATGAATTTGGAACTCTAAATCCAACATGGTTTGTAGTAGCTCTTTGAAACTTGACAAAATAAAGGAGTTCTCAGTTTTGTCTCTATGGTTTGTTTCCTCTTCAAGTAGCCCTAAGCACAGACTGTCAAAAGCGCTTTCATTGGGAGTTGTTGCCAAGCTTCTAAGAAATAACGAGTTTCCAAAATACCAGCAAATATTTTTTCTCCCAATCTTGATGATCCTGGTGGTAATGATCAGTACACAAATACCACTTGGCTCACCAAATTGTGTTCTTCTCGGTTGAAGCGTTCGTTTACAGTAGCAGTTTTAATTTGTAGGTTTCACTCTGTTCTCTTTTATATAGATAGATGAATTTGGAACTCTAAATCCAAAATGGTTTGTAGTAGCTGTTTGAAACTTTACAAAATGAAGGAGTTCTCAGTTTTGTCTTTATTCATTGTTTCCTCTTCAAGTAGCACTAGGCACAGACTGTGGAAAAGCACTTTCATTGAGATTGGTTGCCAGGCTTCTAAGAAATAACGAGTTTCCGAAATACCAGCAAATATTTTTTTACCCAATCTTGATGATACTTGGTGGTAATGACAAGTACACAAATCCCACTTGGCTCACCAAATTTTGTTCTTCTATGTTGAAGCGTTCGTTTACAGTAGCAGTTTTTATTTTTAGGTTTCAATCTATTCTCTCCTATATAGATAGATGAATTTGGAACTCTAAATCCAACATGGTTTGTAATAGGTCTTTGAAACTTGACAAAATGAAGGCGTTCTCAGTTTTGTCTCTATGATTTGTTTCCTCTTCAAGTAGCCCTCAGCAGAGACTGTGGAAAAGCACTTTCATTGAAAGGGTTTGCCAAGCTCCCAAGAAATTACGGGTTTCCGAAATACCAGCAAATATTTTTTCACCGAATCTTGATGATACTTGGTGTTAATGACAAGTACACAAATGCCACTTGGCTCACCAAATATTGCTCTTCTAGGTTGAAGCGTTCGTTTACAGTAGCAGTTTTTATTTTTAGGTTTCCCTCTCTTCTCTCCTATATAGATAGATGAATTTGGAACTCTAAATCCAACATGGTTTGTAGTAGCTCTTTGAAACTTGACAAAATAAAAGAGTTCTCAGTTTTGTCTCTATGGTTTGTTTCCTCTTCAAATAGCCCTAGGCACAGACTGGGGATAAGCACATTCAATGAGAGATGTTGCCAAGCTGTTAAGAATTAACGAGTTTCTGAAATACCAGCAAATATTTATTCACCCAATCTTGATGATACGTGGTGGTAATGATCTGTACACAAATGCCACTTGGCTCACTAAATTGTGTTCTTCTAGAGTGAAGCGTTCATTTACAGTAGCAGTTTATATTTTTAGGTTTCACTCTGTTCTCTTCCATATAGATAGATGAATTTGGAACTCTAAATCCAACATGGTTTGTAGTAGCTCTTTGAAACTTGACAAAATAAAGGAGTTCTCAGTTTTGTCTCTATGGCTTGTTTCCTCTTCAAGTAGCCCTAGGCAGAGACTGTGTAAAAGCACTTTCATTGAAAGGGCTTGCCAAGCTTCCAAGAAATTACGAGTTTCCGAAATACCAGCAAATATTTTTTCACCCAATCTTGATGATACTTGGTGGTAATGACAAGTACAAAAGTCCCACTTGGCTCACCAAATTTTGTTCTTCTACGTTGAAGCGTTCGTTTACAGTAGCAGTTTATATTTTTAGGTCTCCCTCTGTTCTCTCCTACATAGGTAGATGAATTTGGAAGTCTAAATCCAACACGGTTTGTAGTAGCTCTTTGAAACTTGACAAAATAAAGGAGTTCTCAGTTCTGTCTCTTTGATTTTTTCCTCTTCAAGTAGCCCTAAGCAGAGACTATGGAAAAGCACTTTCATTGAAAAGGGGTTGCAAAGCTTCTAAGCAATAAGGAGTGTCCAAAATTCCAGGAAATATTTTTTCACCCAATCTTGATGATACTTGGTGGTAATGACAAGTACACAAATCCCACTTGGCTCACCAAATTTTATTCTTCTACGTTGAAGCGTTCGTCTACAGTAGCAGTTTTTATATTTAGGTTTCACTCTGTTCTCTCTTATATAGATAGATGAATATGGAACTCTAAATCCAACATGGTTTGTAGTAGCTCTTTGAAACTTGACAAAATAAAGGAGTTCTCAGTTTTGTCTCTTTGATTTGTTTCCTCTTAAAGTAGCCCTAGGCACAGACTGTGGAAAAGCACTTTCATTGAAAGGGGTTGCCAAGCTTCTAAGAATTTACGAGTTTCCAAAATACCAGCAAATATTTTTTCACCCAATCTTGATGATACTTGGTGGTAATGACAAGTACACAAATCCCACTTGGCTCACCAAATTGTGTTCTTCTAGGTTGAAGCGTTCGTTTACAGTAGCAGTTTTTATTTTTAGGTTTCAATCTATTCTCTCCTATATGGATAGATGAATTTGGAACTCTAAAATCAACATGGTTTGTAGTATCTCTCTGATACTTGACAAAATAAAGGAGTTCTCAGTTTTGTCTGTATGGTTTGTTTCCTCTTCAAGTAGCACTACGCACAGACTGTGGAAAAGCGCTTTCATTGGTAGTTGTTGCCAAGCTTCTAAGAAATAACGAGTTTCCAAAATACCAGCAAATATTTTTTCACCCAATCTTGATGATCCTGGTGGTAATGATCAGTACACAAATACCACTTGGCTCACCAAATTGTGTTCTTCTAGGTTGAAGAGTTCGTTTACAATAGCAGTTTTTATTTGTAGGTTTCACTCTGTTCTCTTTTATATAGATAGATGAATGTGGAACTCTAAATCCAAAATGGTTTGTAGTAGCTGTTTGAAACTTTACAAAATGAAGGAGTTCTCAGTTTTGTCTTTATTCATTGTTTCCTCTTCAAGTAGCACTAGGCACAGACTGTGGAAAAGCACTTTCATTGAGATTGGTTGCCAGGCTTCTAAGAAATAACGAGTTTCCGAAATACCAGCAAATATTTTTTCACCCAATATTGATGATACTTGGTGGTAATGACAAGTAAACAAATCCCACTTGGCTCACCAAATTGTGTTCTTCTAGGTTGAAGCGTTCGTTTACAGTAGCAGTTTTTATTTTTAGGTTTCAATCTATTCTCTCCTATATAGATAGATGAATTTGGAACTCTAAATCCAACATTGTTTGTAATAGCTCTTTGAAACTTGACAAAATAAAGGAGTTCTCAGTTTTGTCTCTATGACTTGTTTCCTCTTCAAGTAGCCCTCAGCAGAGACTGTGGAAAAGCACTTTCATTGAAAGGGTTTGCCAAGCTCCCAAGAAATTACGGGTTTCCCGAAATACCAGCAAATATTTTTTCACCGAATCTTGATGATACTTGGTGTTAATGACAAGTACACAAATGCCACTTGGCTCACCAAATATTGCTCTTCCAGGTTGAAGCGTTCGTTTACAGTAGCAGTTTTTATTTTTAGGTTTCCCTCTGTTCTCTCCTATATAGATAGATGAATTTGGAACTCTAAATCCAACATGGTTTGTAGTAGCTCTTTGAAACTTGACAAAATAAAAAAGTTCTCAGTTTTGTCTCTATGGTTTGTTTCCTCTTCAAATAGCCCTAGGCACAGACTGAGGAAAAGCACATTCAATGAGAGGCATTGCCGAGCTGTTAAGAATTAACGAGTTTCTGAAATACCAGCAAATATTTTTTCACCCAATCTTCATGATACGTGGTGGTAATGATCTGTACAAAAATGCCACTTGGCTCACTAAATTGTATTCTTCTAGAGTGAAGCGTTCGTTTACAGTAGCAGTTTATATTTTTAGGTTTCACTCTGTTCTCTTCCATATAGATAGATGAATTTGGAACTCTAAATCCAACATGGTTTGTAGTAGCTCTTTGAAACTTGACAAAATAAAGGAGTTCTCAGTTTTGTCTCTATGGCTTGTTTCCTCTTCTAGTAGCCCTAGGCAGAGACTGTGTAAAAGCACTTTCATTGAAAGGGCTTGCCAAGCTTCCAAGAAATTACGAGTTTCCGAAATACCAGCAAATATTTTTTCACCCAATCTTGATGATACTTGGTGGTAATGACAAGTACAAAAGTCCCACTTGGCTCACCAAATTTTGTTCTTCTACGTTGAAGCGTTCGTTTACAGTAGCAGTTTATATTTTTAGGTCTCCCTCTGTTCTCTCCTACATAGGTAGATGAATTTGGAAGTCTAAATCCAACATGGTTTGTAGTAGCTCTTTGAAACTTGACAAAATAAAGGAGTTCTCAGTTCTGTCTCTTTGATTTTTTCCTCTTCAAGTAGCCCTAAGCAGAGACTATGGAAAAGCACTTTCATTGAAAAGGGGTTGCAAAGATTCTAAGCAATAAGGAGTGTCCAAAATTCCAGCAAATATTTCTTCACCCAATCTTGATGATACTTGGTGGTAATGACAAGTACACAAATCCCACTTGGCTCACCAAATTTTATTCTTCTACGTTGAAGCGTTCGTCTACAGTAGCAGTTTTTATATTTAGGTTTCACTCTGTTCTCTCTTATATAGATAGATGAATATGGAACTCTAAATCCAACATGGTTTGTAGTAGCTCTTTGAAACTTGACAAAATAAAGGAGTTCTCAGTTTTGTCTCTTTGATTTGTTTCCTCTTAAAGTAGCCCTAGGCACAGACTGTGGAAAAGCACTTTCATTGAAAGGGGTTGCCAAGCTTCTAAGAATTTATGAGTTTCGAAAATACCAGCAAATATTTTTTCACCCAATCTTGATGATACATGGTGGTAATGACAAGTACACAAATCCCACTTGGCTCACCAAATTGTGTTCTTCTAGGTTGAAGCGTTCGTTTACAGTAGCAGTTTTTATTTTTAGGTTTCAATCTATTCTCTCCTATATGGATAGATGAATTTGGAACTCTAAAATCAACATGGTTTGTAGTATCTCTCTGATACTTGACAAAATAAAGGAGTTCTCAGTTTTGTCTGTATGGTTTGTTTCCTCTTCAAGTAGCACTACGCACAGACTGTGGAAAAGCGCTTTCATTGGGAGTTGTTGCCAAGCTTCTAAGAAATAACGAGTTTCCAAAATACCAGCAAATATTTTTTCACCCAATCTTGATGATCCTGGTGGTAATGATCAGTACACAAATACCACTTGGCTCACCAAATTGTGTTCTTCTAGGTTGAAGAGTTCGTTTACAATAGCAGTTTTTATTTGTAGGTTTCACTCTGTTCTCTTTTATATAGATAGATGAATGTGGAACTCTAAATCCAAAATGGTTTGTAGTAGCTGTTTGAAACTTTACAAAATGAAGGAGTTCTCAGTTTTGTCTTTATTCATTGTTTCCTCTTCAAGTAGCACTAGGCACAGACTGTGGAAAAGCACTTTCATTGAGATTGGTTGCCAGGCTTCTAAGAAATAACGAGTTTCCGAAATACCAGCAAATATTTTTTCACCCAATATTGATGATACTTGGTGGTAATGACAAGTACACAAATCCCACTTGGCTCACCAAATTGTGTTCTTCTAGGTTGAAGCGTTCATTTACAGTAGCAGTTTTTATTTTTAGGTTTCAATCTATTCTCTCCTATATAGATAGATGAATTTGGAACTCTAAACCCACCATGGTTTGTAGTAGCTCTTTGAAACTTGACAAAATAAAGGAGTTCTCAGTTTTGTCTCTATGGCTTGTTTCCTCTTCAAGTAGCCCTAGGCAGAGACTGTGTAAAAGCACTTTCATTGAAAAAGCTTGCCAAGCTTCCAAGAAATTACGAGTTTCCGAAATACCAGCAAATATTTTTTCACCCAATCTTGATGATACTTGGTGGTAATGACAAGTACAAAAGTCCCACTTGGCTCACCAAATTTTGTTCTTCTACGTTGAAGCGTTCGTTTACACCAGCAGTTTATATTTTTAGGTCTCCCTCTGTTCTCTCCTACATAGGTAGATGAATTTGGAAGTCTAAATCCAACATGGTTTAGTAGTAGCTCTTTGAAACTTGACAAAATAAAGGAGTTCTCAGTTCTGTCTCTTTGATTTTTTCCTCTTCAAGTAGCCCTAAGCAGAGACTATGGAAAAGCACTTTCATTGAAAGGGGGTTGCAAAGCTTCTAAGAAATAAGGAGTGTCCGAAATTCCAGCAAATATTTTTTCACCCAATCTTGATGATACTTGGTGGTAATGACAAGTACACAAATCCCACTTGGCTAACCAAATTTTGTTCTTCTACGTAGAAGCGTTCGTCTACAGTAGCAGTTTTTATATTTAGGTTTCACTCTGTTCTCTCTTATATAGATAGATGAATTTGGAACTCTAAAATCAACATGGTTTGTAGTATCTCTCTGATACTTGACAAAATAAAGGAGTTCTCAGTTTTGTCTGTATGGTTTGTTTCCTCTTCAAGTAGCACTAGGCACAGACTGTGGAAAAGCACTTTCATTGGGAGTTGTTGCCAAGCTTCTAAGAAGTAACGAGTTTCCGAAATACCAGCAAATATTTTTTCACCCAATCTTGATGATCCTGGTGGTAGTGATCAGTACACAAATACCACTTGGCTCACCAAATTGTGTTCTTCTAGGTTGAAGCGTTCGTTTACAATAGCAGTTTTTATTTGTAGGTTTCACTCTGTTCTCTTCCATATAGATAGATGAATTTGGAACTCTAAATCCAAAATGGTTTGTTGTAGCTGTTTGAAACTTTACAAAATGAAGGAGTTCTAAGTTTTGTCTTTATTCATTGTTTCCTCTTCAAGTAGCACTAGGCACAGACTGTGGAAAAGCACTTTCATTGAGTTGGTTGCCAGGCTTCTAAGAAATAACGAGTTTCCGAAATACCAGCAAATATTTTTTCACCCAATCTTGATGATACTTGTTGGTAATGACAAGTACACAAATCCCACTTGGCTCACCAAATTGTGTTCTTCTAGGTTGAAGCGTTCGTTTACAGTAGCAGTTTTTATTTTTAGGTTTCAATCTATTCTCTCCTATATGGATAGATGAATTTGGAACTCTAAAATCAACATGGTTTGTAGTATCTCTCTGATACTTGACAAAATAAAGGAGTTCTCAGTTTTGTCTGTATGGTTTGTTTCCTCTTCAAGTAGCACTACGCACAGACTGTGGAAAAGCGCTTTCATTGGGAGTTGTTGCCAAGCTTCTAAGAAATAACGAGTTTCCAAAATACCAGCAAATATTTTTTCACCCAATCTTGATGATCCTGGTGGTAATGATCAGTACACAAATACCACTTGGCTCACCAAATTGTGTTCTTCTAGGTTGAAGAGTTCGTTTACAATAGCAGTTTTTATTGTAGGTTTCACTCTGTTCTCTTTTATATAGATAGATGAATGTGGAACTCTAAATCCAAAATGGTTTGTAGTAGCTGTTTGAAACTTTACAAAATTAAGGAGTTCTCAGTTTTGTCTTTATTCATTGTTTCCTCTTCAAGTAGCACTAGGCACAGACTGTGGAAAAGCACTTTCATTGAGATTGGTTGCCAGGCTTCTGAGAAATAACGAGTTTCCGAAATACCAGCAAATATTTTTTCACCCAATATTGAT